>NC_066518.1:22525140-22555140 GCF_024679095.1 Eriocheir sinensis
CGTATTGGCACAGCCTTATAAAGAATGACTTAAGCAACTCGTCCGCCGAAAAAGAATCAACTATGGGAATAGCTGATACAAGCCTTTGGCTACCCTAAAATAACCGGCAATCACCTAATTTTAATAGGACATGGATCAGTGGTTAGCGTGCCTAGCTATGAGTCCGCAGGCCAGTTTTCGAATCCCGGTCCGGACACACGGTGTGTTACTCATCCTCCTGTTCACTCTCCCTATCGGGCTGGTCAATAAATGGGTACCGTGGAAAACCTGGGAAACGTGATCCGGGGAGGCGGTGGCTGAGTGGATAGCGTGACGGCGCCGCGTTCAGGACGACGCGAGCTCGCGCCCCGCCCGGTGGCACAAGCCGGGATTTTTCAGTCACCACCGAGTGGCCTAAGACTACCCACATGCTGTCCAGAAGACCACCTATCAACCCAGACTTTAGATTCTTAGATTAAAGATGAGGCCCGGGGGGCAGCATGAGCCAATGCAAGATGGCGCCACTGTAAACACTTCCCGGCGCCACGACGGGCTGAGGCCGACCATCAGGCCCCATCAAGAAAGCCTACCGGCGCCATAGGCGAATACATAAAAAAATTAAAAATCTGTAACATTTTCGGATTTCACAGTGGCCTGTGTCCCGGGGTAATGGGTTCCGTCCACCACAAGCTCAAAGGACTATTATGAAGGAGATGAGCACCTCAGCCACTTGCGGATATAGTGTATGCACTCAACTTTACATTTTTTTTCCAGGAAAGTAAGCAGCTCAAGGGCAACAACAACAGCAACAACAGCAACAACAACAACAACAACAACAACAACAACAACAACAACAAAAGGGAAGAAAAAAAGGTTGCTAATCGCTGCTCCTACAAAAGATAAAAGTATAGAGTGGCCAAAAGAGAGGTCAGTTTCGGGTGAAGAGGTATCTTGATGCTCTCCACTTGAAAGAGATCAAGTCATAGGCAGGAGAAAATACAGACGAAGGAATGCTGTTCCAGAGTGAACCAGTAAAGGGGATGAAAGAATGAAGATGCTGGTTAACTCTTGCATAAGGGGATTGGACAGTATAGGGATGAGGCAAAGTAGAAAGTCGAGTGCAGCGGGGCCGCGGGCGGGGGGGAGACATGCAGTTAGCAAATTCAGAAGAGCAGTCAGCGTTTAAATATCGATAGAAGATAGAAAGAGATGCAACACTGCGGCGGAATTTAAGAGGTAGAAAACTAATAATAAGAGGAGGAGAGTTAATGAGACGAAGGGCCTTCGACTCCACTCTGTCTAGTAGAGCTGTGTGAGTGGAGCCGCCCACCCCCCACACACACACACACACCTGAGACGCATACTCCATACGAGGCCGGACAAGGTCCCTGTATATGGACAACATCTGTGCGGGGGAGAGGAACTGGCGGAGACGATATGAAGTTTCCAGTTAAGATTTTGAGTTAAGGATAGACCGAGGATGTTTAGTGGAGAGGAAGGTGACAACTAAGCGTTGTCGAAGAATAGGGGATAGGTGTTTGGAAGATTGCGTCGAGGTGCTAGGTGCAGATATTGAGTTTTTGAGGCATTAAAGGACACCAGGTTCCTTTTGCCCCAATCGGAAATAAGAGCAAGATACAGAGCGCTGAACCTCGAGGAAGCTGATTTAGTGAGAGAGGAGATGTGAAGTTTCCAGTTAAGATTTTGAGTTAAGGATAGACCGAGGATGTTAAGTGTTGAAGATGGTGACAGCTGAGTGTTGTCGAAGAACAGGGGATAGGTATTTGGAAGATATTGTCGAGTTGATAGGTGGAGAAATTGTGTTTTTGAGGCATTGAAGGACACAAGGTTCCTTCTATCCCAATCGGAAATGTTAGTAAGGTCTGAGGTTAAGCGTTCCGCAGTCTCCAGCTGGAATCACGGAATTCCTGTGGGGAGGGTTTTCTGTTAAATGATGTTGAGTAATGCAGAGTAGAGTCATCAGCATAGGAGTGGATAGGACAGTTTGTTATTGAATGAAGATCATCAGTGAAGAAGAGAAAGAGAGTGGGAGATAGGACAGAGCCATGTGCGACACCACTGTTGATAGGTTTAGGGGTAGAATAGTGACCGTCTACCTCAGCAGAGATAGAACGGCCGGAAAGGAAACTGGAGATGAAACTTTTCATGAAAGTACAGAGAGAGGGATAGAAACCGTAAGAGGGAAGTTAAGAAAGCAAAGTCTTGTGCAGTATATATGACGTATTGCTTTCTTTTACGGCGATACGGAGATAGGTGGCAATTCTAAAATATCTGATCGTAGTTATGACACCCGAAATGTTATTAGTGGCTACTACTAACTGTTACTAAATCGTGGACTAATTACCCGACTAATTATGTAGTCATGAATATTTCCGCACGTCTACCCTCAAATGATAAAGTGAAAGATTTTCGCGTCCATAAAAACAGCAGACTGCTAGCCTTCAAAGTAAGGAGAAAAAAACTCCTCATGGATCTGTTTATGTAGACTAAAAATTTCGACAGCAGAGAAGTGGCACCACCTTTACCATTTATAAATACATTAAATGGACTAATGACGCATGCTCATTTTGGGACCTGCATTATATCTAGAATATTCTGGGAGGAGAATATTGAAAAGAAGTTTTTGTAATTGATGACCTAAATATAGCCTATTTGAACAACTAAAAAGTATGACACAAGCAGGTAGGTTCCAGCATTGTCAAGTGCGCTACGATCTTTGTTTCCTTTCTCGACAACAAGTACCTTGGACTAGAGCTGGCCATGTTGATCTAAAAATCTCTGTGCACTATTTATATTTTATATGATGATGCAATGATGCACATGATACCCAGATCTTCGATCAGTTGTAACTTCAACGACTTCGTTCAAGTGGAACACCAGGGGCAGCACGGGCCAAGCAAGTCATATATCATGGCAGCCATTATAAATAAAATTCGCCTGCCCCACTAACGGACTGGGGTTGCGCAAGAGGCCCCTCAAGACAGCCTACCGGCGTTAAAGGCAACAACAACAAAAAAAGTCCAGTCAGTTTTGTTCTCAGTGATGTTGGATTCTTAAACAAAACACCAAAGTACATTTCAGCACTCCAACTCCCTGTTTTTAGTTAAAATATTGATCACCTGTGGCAAAGCTTTCCGAGCTGCCTCGTACAGGCCTACCGGCCTCTTGTAGACTCCTGCGTTCTTATGTTCTTATGTTCTTATGACAGTCATATCGCAGAGTATAGCCCATTGTATCAAATGACGCTACAGACGATGCAGGCGAACAGACTTAAGTTGTTATCGGCAATAAACAGGGCCAACAAATGAGGTGGCGCCACGAGGGCATCCACCAAGGGCTTAGGACCCACAAGATAAGAATGCACGAAATAGTATACACCGTCACACACCAGGAATTTCACACATACACACACACACACACACACACACACACACACACACGTATTCATGATCCCCATCCCTCCCAAACACACGCAAAATTGCCTTTTAGTCCCTCCAAAGTCACGTCCTTCGGCGGAAACAGGAGATAAACAACAACGAGACGGAACCACACGCAAATTTCCCGCGGGATCGCTTCTCGTGGCGTTAAATCCGGTTTTAGAGAATGACTTCCCGCCACCGCATGAGAGAGAGAGAGAGAGAGAGAGAGAGAGAGAGAGAGAGAGAGAGAGACTGCACTAAGGAGTAATCTCCTTCTTGCTTATTTATTCACTACCTTCGGTGTGAATGTTAGAAGTGTTGGTGGATGTAGAGGTGGTTGTGGTGGCTGAGTTTGATGAAGGTGGCCTTATTCTCACTCTTTCCCCTCCCTTAGGAAAAACCTACGCCCTTTACTCCTCTATCACAAGCAGATGACCCCAATACTACCATTAACCCCTGATCATTATTTACAGTCCTAGAGAACAATGCAGTGATGAAAAACTGATGAAAAATGCAAAATATAACATGAAAATGAGGAAACTCGAACACACATACACACAAACTGAACAAACAAACACACTCATGCACACACAGTCTCATACGTCCTCACAGTCACTCGTCTCACAATCCCTCCCTTCCACAGACACAAGTACACTCAACCACTCCTCCATCACCGCTTCCCTTTAACGCAGGACACTCAAAACACTTAAAGCCTAAACAAGACCCCGACACAATTTCCCTTCCAACACTCCACTACTTCAGTTACATACTCTCCGGCTGCGACTCGCCCACCAACACTTCTGCAATATGAAACGAGGAGAGAGAGAGAGAGAGAGAGAGAGAGAGAGAGAGAGAGAGAGAGAGAGAGAGAGAGAGAGAGAGAGAGAGAGAGAGAGAGAGAGAGAGAGAGAGAGAGAGAGAGAGAGAAGAAACCAAATGTGAACGCTTGCAGTGAGTTGGGATATGAAGGTAAAAGAAGGAATAGGAAGATAATGGGAAGGCAAAATATGACAAAGTGAAAGAGGAGTAGAAGGAGACGGACGCCCAGAGAAAGAGAAGGCGGAGCCGGAAGCCAATAAAAAAAATAATAAGGAAGAAGAGGAAGAGGACTATACGAAGAGGTAGACAGTGAAATATTTATATTGCTGCCTTGTTTGTTTGTGTGTGTGTGTGTGTGTGTGTGTGTGTGTGTGTGTGTGTGTGTGTGTGTGCGTCATTCACCATGGTCTGATTACTCGCTCGAATCACGATCGCCAGCCAGCACTCTCTCCGGATGAGGTTGTAGCTCATGTGAGGGATAATTGGGTATGGCTCGAACCTCACATCACACCCACACAAGTCCTCGAAGCGAGACGCAGTCTCATACTAAAATACCCGCTACCCAATTAATATTGAGTGGACACAAGGCACAGGTTAATAAACCATACGTCTTCACTCTGCCCTGGGACTGAGATACATTTAATTTTCTATTTATTTAATTAATTATCTATTTATATATTTTGTGTGTGACAATATTAATTTCTCTCTCTCTCTCTCTCTCTCTCTCTCTCTCTCTCTCTCTCTCTCTCTCTCTCTCTCTCTCTGACTCATTCTCTCCTTTACCAAACTACAGATTATTAATATCACTCATATCTTGCACTTATATCTTTTCCTTGCTCAATGTCTTCTCTCCCTTATCCTGACCCTTCATTCAATGTATTTGTGTCTATCCTGTCTCATCCTCTCTTCGAGTATGTTTGGCATCTGAGGTGGAGGTAGTATAGTAGATTAAATCAAAATCGGTAAGAACACGTAACATCTTGTAAACGGGAAGCGGTTGATGAGTGGTTAGGTGTTTAGAGCGCTGGCGCGGCGTTCTGGAAGACCAGGGTTCGAACTCCGCCAACCGCTACTAACTGACAATGTTCATTCATCGCCGAGAGGACTAAAGCTACAGTAACACTGACTTTACGATCTGCTAACGACCACCTGCGACCTCAAAATGCTGTGATTCACACCCACCGCTCCTCGACCACATAGGTGGCAAAGTAGTCGTGCGACCGAACGGCTACCGGTGTTCGTTTAGTGTCCGTCCAGTGTCCGTCCAGTGGGTGGCCGGACGGCGACCTTGGTAAGATTCACACCTTGACCTCACACCTTTAGTCAGGCCAAGACGCCCACCATACGCCGACCGGTGACCGACAGGCAAAGACCAGTACGCTTCCTGTCGCAATGAGTACGCCGACCTCCCTTAAAGACTTGCTGCTGACGTGTTACAGTATATAATATTTTCGCCCAGTTATATTACACATTTCTCATTCTTATTACAGTGAATTAATTGTAAAAAAAAAAAAAATAGTTACTTATAAAGGTAATGAAAGTATTATGTGCTTCACTGCAGCAAAATACGGATATTTCACATGCAGTCATTGAATGAGACACCAGCAAATTGTTCAGTGGTATTGAAAAACGTCCACGTTGGAGTAACCTTTGTGATACTTCTTTATGAGAAGTTAAGTGGAAACACAGGTAAATTGGGAGAGAGTCTTTTTTTTTGCCGAAGGTGAAGGCAGCTAGTTTGCATATCACTGACAGAGACAGCCCTCACGCAGCACGTTAGTAATGCTATATACAAAATAAGATAAATTTGGGGTCAATAAAACAGCAAATATCAAGCCCTTCTGAGTACGAATAGACCATATACATTTGTGGTTGGTAGATACCTTTCTAAATGATGCTTCCAGAAGCAACACAATCATGCTAGGGATTGATTATACACAGCCGAATAAATCATGAATACCTCTTTGCTAATGTTTAAATGCAGCACTAACATAAATTTAGCTTTGTATTTGTGAAGGTACGTATTTTCCACGGGTTTCCATGGAATGTTACTGTTCACAAAACTCTGCAGATACTCTATTTTTGAGTCATTCAAATAGCTTCCATTGCTGTCTAAAAAAAAAAAAAGTTGTCATTCTACTGTGAGCAATGTAAGATAGCATATATATATATATATATATATATATATATATATATATATATATATATATATATATATATATATATATATATATATATATATATATATATATATATATTATCGTAATTTGGTTGGGTATAACAGAAAACTATTATATATTACATTTACTAAATATGCATGAAAAAATATGGTTTAATATTGTACTGCCTGGCAATTAGCCATGTTGCATATATTGTTTTTAGGCCGCCGTTTGAACATGAAGAAAGCGGCCGCAATTATAGTCAGACCCTATGTGTGCTGTTGGTGTATGAAAAAACAAAGCTAAAATTGCGCGTTAATGCTATTGCTATGCGTTCCGTACTGTCACCTCACCATCACTGTCACCTCTGCTATTGGTCATGTGATGGGTTGGAGTAGGTAGGAAGACACCTACCGAACGGGCGCAAGCCACTCCCGGTGAGGTATATATGGAAAGCGAGGAGAGTGCCGAAGCCCTCCAAAGACCCTTTCCATGTCCTCACTAATCGTTTTTCCTATTGTCTCATCAACACCAGACAGTAGTTCAGCAAGCTCTCTAAAGACAGATCCTCTCTCTTTCCACAACACTCTACATTCACACAACATACATACCTTTTCCCAAGATTCAAAATTCAAAATGGCGAACCATAACCATGCCTCGGAATCCCCGCTTGGGGGGGGGGGGGGGACCACAAATTCCCCCAGGGAGGACTCCCCTTACGGCTGCCGACCTGAGAGGTATCTTGATAACTCCTCGAACTCCTTTCTTATCAATTTCTGCAACATTCCCTGTCTTCGTTCTAATTTTCATTCTGTGGAACACCACCTCTACTCCTCTAAACCTCACCTTCTCTTCCTCACCGAAACACAGGTGTCTGCGGCTACTGACAGCAATCTCTACTCTGTTCCCTCCTACTATTTCTATCCTAAATTTCAATCCAAAGCTGGAAGATGCGCCTACGTGCGCAACATCACTTGCTCTCGTGCCCATGACCTTGACTCTTCAGAATTTTCCACCATCTGGCTAAGACTTCATTGTCATTATATAACTAAATATATCTGATTTGGCATTCATCCTGTTTCACTAACCAGCCTGGTAAACAAGCCTACAACTTTGCTCTAGTCAACGATCTAGAGCAGTTGGTACAGCACCCTACACGTATTCCCGACCGTCTTGGAGACAGGCCCAACATACTAGACCTCCTCCTTACCTCAAACCCTTCTGCTTACTCTGTCAAACTTTTCTCTCCGTTGGGCTCCTCCGATCACAACCTTATTTCTGTATCCTGTCCTATCGCTCCTGTACATTCTCTGGACCCACCGAAGAGGTGATGCTTCTGACATTTTGTTTCAGCTTGGTGGGACGACCTGAGGATGTACTATTCCGATTTCCCGTGGAATTTTTGCTTCCAGGAGAGAGACCACTCTGTGTATGCCCAGCGCTTCACAGAGGTGATTGTCTCTGGAATGAAGGCATACATTCCACGTACTTTATCTACTCCCCATGCTAAAAAGCCTTGGTTTAATCACGCTTCTTCTCGTGCTATCAAAGATAGAGAGGCAGCTCACAAAAAATACCAGAGCCTTCGAACTCCTGCAAACCATGATCCTTACATTTCCGTCCGGAATCGTGCCAAATGTATTCTTCGACTTACCAAAAACTCCTTTATCCATATCAAATGTCAACAATTAGCTTTCTCTAATTCTTCCAGAGACTTCTGGCACTTAGCGAAAAATATATCCTCCAATTTCACTTCTTCCTCTTTTCCGTCTCATCTTAACCCAGACGGCAGCACTGCCGTCTCATCTATCTCTTAAGCTGAAATCTTCACTCAAACTTTCTGTAACAACTCCACTCTGGACGATTCTGGGCATATTTATCCTACTCATCCCCCCTCTGACTCCTTCATCCCTGTTATTAAGATTCTTAAGAATGATGTTTTCTATGCCCTCTCTGGCCTCAACTCTCAGAAGGCTAATGGACCTGATGGAGTGCCTCCTATTGTCCTTAATTAAAAACTGTGCTTCCGTGCTGACACCCTGTCTGGTCAAACTCTTTCGCCTCCTAAGAAGGGTGACCGTTCTAATCCCTCAAACTACCGCCCTACAGCTTTACTTTCCTGTCTATATAAAGCTTATGAATTGATCCTTAACCGGAAGATTCAAAAGCACCTTTCCACCTCTAACCTTCTATCTTCTTCTTCTGCTATGATTCTTCCCCTCAGAAGTACTATCTGATCGCCAGTATGGGTTCCGCAAGGGACGTTCTGCTGGCGATCTTCTTGCTCTCTTAACTGATTCTTGGTCATCCTTTCTTAGCCTTCGATAGAGTTTGGCACAAGTCTTTGCTTTCTAAACTGCCCTCTTTCGGATTCCATATCTCTCTCTGTTCCTGTATCTTCAGCTTCATTTCCAGCCGTTCTATCTCTGCCATGGTAGACGGTCACTGTTCTTCCCCTAAACCTATCAAAAGTGCTGTTCCACAGGGCTCTGTTTTATCACCCACTCTCTTCCTATTATTCATCAATGATCTTCTTTCCACAACAAACTGTCCAATCCGTTGATGACTCCACTCTGCATTATTCAACTTATTTCAACAGAAAACCCTCTCAACAGGAATTACATGACTCCAGGCTGGAGGCTGCAGAACGCTTAAACTCAGACCTTACTATCATTTCCGATTGGGATAGAAGGAACCTTGTGTCCTTCAATGCCTCAAAAACACAATTTATCCACCTATCAACTCGACAATATCTTCCAAATACATATCCCCTATTCTTCGACAACACTCAGCTGTCACCATCTTCAATACTAAACATCCTCGGTCTATTCTTAACTCAAAATCTTAACTGGAAACTTCACATCTCCTCTCTCACTAAATAACCTTCCTCGAGGTTGAGCGTTCTGTATCGTCTCCGCCAGTTCTTCTCCCCCGTACAGTTGCTATCCATATACAGGGGCCTTGTCCTTCCTCGTATGGAGTGTACCTCTCACGTGTGGGGGGGGCTCCACTCACACAGCTCTCTTGGACAGAGTGGAGTCTAAGGCTCTTCGTCTCATCAGGTCTCCTCCTCTTACTGATAGTCTTCTACCTCATAAATTCCGCCGCCATGTTGCCTCTCTTTCTATCTACTATAATTATTTTCACGCTGACTGCTCTTGTGAACTTGCTAACTGCAAGCCTCCCCCCCTCCCGTGGCCACGCTGCACGCGACTTTCTACTAAAGCTCATCCCTCTACTGTCCGAATCCCTTACGCACGAGTTAACCAGCATCTTCACTCTTTCATCCCTCACGTTGGTAGACTCTGGAACAATCTTCCTTCATCTTTATTTCCTCCTGTCTACGACTTGAACTCTTTCAACAGGAGGGTATTAGGGACACCTCTCCTCCCGAAATTGACCCCTCTTTTGGCCACCTCTTTGGATTCTTTTTAGGAGCAGCGAGTAGCGGTCTTTTTTATTATTGTTTCCTTTTTTTGTGCCCTTAAGGTGTCCCCTTTATTGTAAAAAAAAAAAGAACCCATATAGTAGGAAAACAGCGCAAGTGTGACATTTTAGTTACCAAAGTACATCTTTGTCATGTTTTTACAGGCACCCATTTATTAGCCAGCCCGAATGGAAGGATAAATAACTGGTTGGATTTATCCCCGACTGCAGGGATCAGTTTTTTTTTTAAGGTGCTGCCTATAGTGCCACTAAGCTCTCTTGCAGGGTGACTTGGACGACCCAAGCCCCTCTGTGGCGCAGACGAATTTTATTTACAGTGGCTGATGAGGTATATGATTCTTGCTTGGGCCTTGCAACCCCCCCGGTGCTCCACTTAAAATAGTCGCATAAGTTAGAGTTAACTGAAAATCAAGGCAGCATGTGGGTAATCTTCCGCCACTCTGTGATGGTTGAAAATTGTCAACGTGCATCTATGAGACTCGAACCTAGGTCCGCAGGCTCACCACGCCCGCATGCTGACCACTCGGCCACCTAATCCCTCAATTTCACTGTGAAACAATTGAATCATGTATTCATGATCATGGTAACATTTACAATTTTACCTTATTAAAGTATTCTGATTCATGATCTACCTTTTTTAAGCCAAAGCTTTTCAGGCAACTAAATCTAAAATTATGCTCTAAACTAAATAACAAAGAAAAAATGGAAGAAGGAAAACACAATTAAGTGTGGGAATGAAAAGATAAAAATCAAAACAAAAAGGGCATGGTGCTCTAAATGGGCTTTGTAATATAATGAATATAGTGATGACCAAAAATGATTTAACACAGAAAACAAGCATGTCCATGAAGAAAGGTAACAAGGTAATGTATTGTTTAAATTATTAGACTTGCAGATACATATAAACATACCTTTATACATAACTACATCTTCACACCTGCACCTACAAAAATATGAACTGACATGGACATACACTCACAGCACCTTTACAAACTTAGCATACACACACACACACACATTTACATACATGTAGATATGCCCAGACATATTTTTAATTTTAGTTCCAAGCTAGTTTTTAGATCAGTGGTTCGTAACCTTTTCAGAGGCGTCGAACCCTAACAAAAACCTTCACACAGGAGGCGAACCCTTCGAGTATGAAAAAAATTCTTATTAAAAAAAAAAAAAAAAAAAAAACTCTTTAAAATTCGAGTATATTTAGATCATACAAAAAATGAATCTCATTTTAATTAATACAAAAATAAAAGAAAACTGGCTTCAAATTCAATTGCAAAATTGCAGTGTGTTCCAGAGAGCTTTCGCAGAATCCCTGGTACTAGCTCACCGAACCCCTGGGGTTCAGTCGAACCCAGGTTAAGAACCACTGATTTAGATAGTAGATATTGTTTAAGCGTCAGTTTGAACATTTTGTGTGAGGGAACAGATTTTATGGCATTTGGGATGGCATTCAAAACAAACCTTTGGTACATGAGAGTGTTGGAAGAGTGTAAGACGATGGGGAAGAGGACATAGGAGGTGATGATACTTGGTAGGATAATTGTGAGGTCGTTCGTCATCACTATTGTTTGTGTTTCTTTCCAGGTGCAGGAGAGTAGCAATATACATTGTAGTAATATCAGGGATCTTCAGGATTTGGGTCTGTTTGTACAACGGGGAGGTGTGGGCAAGGTAGTCACTTTGTGTAATTTTTCTTATGATCCTCATTTGAAGTGTATTTAGGCGTGTAAAGGTGTGTAGGGTAAGTTGTGGCCCATATTGGGTTGCAGTAGTACAGGTGAGGATATATATGGGCATAATAAAGGCGTTTTAGTATTTGAGGAAGGGCAAGGCTTCTGGCCTGTTGGAGTAGAGCTACTGGAACACGTAGCCAAATAATCTAACCAATACACCACGGAGGAGCATAATCTGCATGTTGTAAAAGAGCATCAGATAACTCTACCACTGTGCAAGTTCTCACACTTTTTAAACAAATAAAATATTATGGTAAAAAAAATACCTATTCGACTATACTAGAGGAGAAAATGTAAAGGTGGAGGAGGAACAGGAGATGGAGCCACTGGGAATAATCAACGCGCGACCTTGTGTCAGTCTTCCCGACACTGGCACAGGAGGAAAAATGTGATGTAGTTTGTGTCAGTAACCCTGGAAAACCTCCCGGAGATTACCTGTCATTCCTGTGTTCCCTTCTCTCTCTCTCTCTCTCTCTCTCTCTCTCTCTCTCTCTCTCTCTCTCTCTCTCCTGGGGGCGGGGGGGGGGGGGGGGCCGTTTTTGTCTATAGGCTTGACAACATGTCCTTCCCCATGGTGAGCGATTTTTTTTTTTTTTTTAGTTTCTTTTTGTCAACCCCGTAATGGCAGCAAAATTGGTCGACAGAAGAGGGGGATATGAGAAAAAAAAAAAGTAAACAAGCGAAGGATTGCTAGAAACATATTACGTTCCTTTTCATTTGTATCAATTTATACTTTTTTTTATTTTTCAATTTGCTGAAAAACTAATTATATTTTTTTTCCGTCCTTGTTTTGTAAACATTATTAATTATATATTTACAGTTTTCGAATTGCAATGATAGTGATAAAGATAGTGTTATTGATTATAGTGGGGAAGATGTTCTAGATGAATGTAATGGTGTTTTAAAAGGTGAAGTGCGTGATTGCAGGTGCAATAGAGATGTCTTGTGACAGTAAACTTTGATGAATGATTGAGTTATGTTTGATGTATGTACCTTGTAGCACACACCTGACCTGCCACCAGGAAGACGACACCGCCTCCTCTCGCACCAACGCACTGCACTCCACCACCTCACCCCCCCAACCCTCTTCTATTTACATAAGAAGAACATAAGAAGCCGGTTGGCCTATACTTGGCAGCTCCTGTACACTCAACCCCACCTTACCTCAACATCTATGGCTTTATCTAACCTCTTCTTGAATGTATCTATGGTATTGGCACCCACAACATGGTTCCCAAGCCTGTTCCATTCGTCCACCACTATTGGTGAACCAATTCTTGCCTATGTCTTTGTTGAATCTGAATTTGTCTAACTTAAAAAAATTGCTACGTGTCCTACTTGGCTCTTTTACTACCAAAATCTTATTGACATCCCCTTTATTAAATCCCTTCATCCATTTATAGACTTCGATCAAGTCTCCTCGCAACCTTCGCCTTTCTAGATAGTGTAGATTTAAATGCTTCAGCCTGTCGTCATAAGGCAAGTTTCTCACCCCCTGAATCATCTTTGTCATCCTCCTCTGTACAGATTCTAACATCTTGATATCCATTCTATTGTAGGGGGACCAGAACTGAACTGCATAATCGAGATGAGGTCTAATTAGTGCTAAGTAGAGTTTGAGGATGACTTCAGCGCTCCTATTGCTTACGCTCCTTGAGATGAAACCAAGTACTTTGTTTGTCTGATTTTTGGCCTGAATGCATTGAGCCCTAGGGCGGTGGTCAGCGCTCACTAAGACTCCTAAGTCTCTCTCACGCCCAGACCTGCTTAGAGGAGTGTCATTTAAGGAGTAATTGTGTGAAAGGTTATTCCTACCTACACTCAAAATGCTACACTTCCCGACATTGAATTCCATCTGTCACTTCCCTGCCCAGTCATATAGTCTGTCAAGCTCATCCTGGAGAACGCTAGCGTTCCTGTCTGATTGGATTACTCTACCGATCTTGATATCATCTGCGAACTTACTGACATCACTACTAATTCCTGTGTCCAAGTCATTGATGTAAATAATAAAAAGCAGCGGACCCAGCACCGACCCCTGAGGGACTCCACTCGTAACACTGCCCCATTCAGATTTTTTACCATTGATTTGCACTCTCTGCTTCCTACCACTAAGCCACGCCCTGATCCAGTTCAAAACTTTCCCATCTACGCCGTAAGCCTGTAATTTTAGTAATAGACGGTGAAGAGGAACATTGTCGAACGCTTTACTGAAATCTAGATAAAACTTTCCCACAATATAAACCACGGACCCCCTATATCCTATTCATATTGAACTTTTTCAACATTGTATTTTTAATGTGTATATTTTCAGCTTAAGGTGGAAAGTCATTTTTACGGTTGAAAAAATCATTTTTTTGAAAATCTCAGTATGAACTAACGCGGCTAGTGCCGAGATAATGCGCCGCATTGCCAAGCGTTAAGAGCGTCATGGTGGCCTTTAATTAAATACCTACTACCCTACGCACGGGGGATTTAAACATATATACTGTCACATCCCTTTGTGTATCTTCTATTTGCATCCTCTTTTTCCGATTTTTTTTTGTGATTATATGTAATTATGGTACTGTATGATAGTATCTCCACATCTCCACGCGGAAAGAGTGTGTAGCGGGGAGGCAGTATTGATTTTGTGGAGCGGGAGTGTACACGCGCTGTGCACTCACACGTGTGTTTCTTTTTGGCCTGCTTATACCGTCTTCCAATGGATTTTCATACACTATGGGGAAGCGGAAAGCATAGACAGTGAAGTGGAGTGAGGCTGCAAAGAGACCTATGAAAGTGTACTGGGAGAAAATGAAAGAGGAAAAAAGTGAAGATGCGGCAACACCACAGCCTAGTGTGGTGAAAGAGCTTCCTTGGAAATCTGACCTCTTGAACATTATCAGAAGAGTTAGATAAGGAACGAGACATAGTTATGTTGTGCTAGAAAACATATCTGTACCGTACATTGTGTACGGTACAAAGTGCGTTTTTCTTAAAATGAAAATTTTAATGTAAAGAATTATATATCTCGACTTGTATTAGGACGATTTTTTTTTTTTTTTTGCGGCATAATACTCAGAAAAGAATGATCTACAAAACTGCATATTGAGATTCGTTAATGACGGAGTTTGTAGGATCTGTGATTTTTTTTCGGTAGTTTTTACAGAAAAAAGTTACCGCTTGAATTGATTTTGTTTTGTGCACTTATTATTTGCGATATGCAATTATTAATATGCAGTATTGTTCCGTTGGGTGTCTTTTAAATCTCATATAAAGGATATTCTTTTACTTTGAATAGTTTTCCGTGAATAAGAATTTTTTGAGCATATGTAAACTTTAAAAAAAGAAAAAGAAATCCATCAATTTTTATGAAAGTTATATAAGGGGCACCTCACGGTCTAGTGTTTAAACTACTAAAAAATCATTAGTCTAGATGAAAAATTACGCCCGCAGGAGATCAAAATGACCGAACACGACCGTAAAAATGACTTTCCCCCTTAACAGCTGCAATCACTTAATAAACTGATTATTATTATTATTATTATTATTTTTATTATTATTATTGTTATTATTATTATTATTATTATTATTATTATTATTATTACACACACACACACACACACACACACACACACACACACACACACTTCCCCCCCTCCCGGCACACCCACGCTGCCTCCACCTCCACCTCCCCCCTCCCCCCCTACATCAGTAACATTTACCTCAATATTCCCGCAGATACATCGGCCCCCCTACCCCATCCCCATCTTTTTGTATTTGTCTCCTTTGCAAAGTTTATGTCTATCTATAATAGGGAAATTTCCGGTCTCACGACTGCCGGAACTGAATAAACGGTTATATTATTATTATTATTATTATTATTATTATTATTATTAATATCATTATTATTATTATTATTAGTTTTAGGAATAGTAGTAGTAGTAGTAGTAGTAATAGTAGTAGTAGTAGTAGTCGTAGTCGTAGTAGTAGTGGTAGTAGTAGTAATAGTAGTGGTAGTAGAACACACACACACACACACACACACACACACACACACACACACACACACACACACACACACACACACACACACACACACACACACACACACACACACACACACACACGTGATCAGGCCGTGGTGAATTACACACATCATAAAAAGTAGGCTACAACAAAACAGGTCAAATACACTCAAGACATTTTCCAATTTTTTTTCCAAACACGAGCGGCTTCTTGGAAATCCAAGGCGACGCGTGACTGCGGAAAAGAAGTTTTAATGTAGTTACTGAAGGAAACAAATAGAAAAAAAAAGCATTTGTTGCGGGAAGAAGAAAAAAAATGTAGTCTCCAAAGGAATTATAAAATCCAATTTTTCTTTATTATCCTGCAGACTGCATCTTCTTATGTTCCTTCAGACCTCCTACGTATAATAGACAGCCCGTCAGTCCTGCGCATAGACATCGCCAGCCAGCTTGCGTGAATGTGGTCAAGAGATGAATGCATGTCAGGTTCTCTCTCTCTCTCTCTCTCTCTCTCTCTCTCTCTCTCTCTCTCCGACTTTCTCAACCCAGACTTGCCAGCCAGTTCGTCCGCATATTTTTTATTTTATTTTTTATTCTTCCTCTTTCCTCTCTTGGACGTTTTCCTTCTTATCCCATCCCGACTGCTAAAAGTATTTTTCTCGATTTATTTTTCTTCTTGTCTTCTATAGTTTTCTTTTCCTCTCCACTTTCCCTTTGCTGTCTTCCTTTTACGTTCTTGACTTGAACAAACTTCCTTTTCCACTTCCTTATTTCCCTTTCTTTATTCTTCCTGTTATTTGTTTTTAGACGTATTACTATATTTTTTCCCTCTCTTTTTACATTCCATACAGTGTTTATCGTCTCCTCCTGCTTCTCCTTCTCTTCATCATTTATTTATATTTCTTCTCACAATTCGCCCCAACAGCTACTTATTCTGCTCTGTGTCTGTCTTTCCTAAGTTTCCTTTCCTTCCAGCTTTGCCTATTGCATATTTCCCTCTTTCTCCTACATTTCCTTTTCTTCGTCTTTCTCCTCTTTCTCTTAGTTCACTCCTGCAGCAAAGCCACGCCCCAGTCAGAAGCTCAAGACCCTAACGTGCTAAGCTACATTTTTCCTCTCTCTCTCTCTCTCTCTCTCTCTCTCTCTCTCTCTCTCTCTCTCTCTCTCTCTCTCTCTCTCTTTCAAGCAACGCCGCACCGTTTGGCCAGAAACACGTAGCAGGTAAATGAGAGCAAGAGCAAGTAGGATTGTGACAAGGAGGCTCTTCTCCAGGCGGGATTGAGAGAGCGAAAGCAAGAGAGAGAGAGAGAGAGAGAGAGAGATGGAAAATATGAAGAAGAAAAGGAGAGTTGGACAAAAAGGCAGGGTTTTGCAGCAGCAGCAGCAGCAGCAGCAGCATGGCAGGGTAATTACTGGCCGGGGGCGAGTTGGCTTCTTGGAAAATTAAGACTCCCAAGCGCGAGTGAATCTGGTTAACTGGTGAAATATACAATGGGGCCGCGAGTAATGAAGACATTAATTAGAGGGAGGGAGGTCAGGGCAGATTCTAATGAAGCAACAACAGAATTATTGTCCGTGTGGGTCGTGAGAGAGAGAGAGAGAGAGAGAGAGAGAGAGAGAGAGAGAGAGAGAGAGAGAGAGAGAGAGAGAGAGAGAGGTTTCCTCTCGGCCTCACACTGAAACAATCATGGATCCATTTCTACTTCATCTTCCCTTTATTACTATTTTCTTGTCAACACGGCACATTTTCCTTTCCCTTGTAACAATTTCCTTTCACTTTTCCTTCCTTATTCAGATCTTTCTTCAACTTCTTGCTATCCGTCCCATTCCCCATTCACCTTTCCATCTCTCCCTGTTACCCATCTACACTTCCCTTCATTTTCCTTTCCCCCTTCTCCTCCTTGCCTCTTCCCTCACCATGATCGTCCATTCTTTCCCTTTCCCTTTCCCTCACCTATCACACTTGTCTTCCCCTCACACACCTCTTCCCCTGGACACCCTCGTCCATTGATCTTCCTTAACCGAAGGAAAAAATAAAAGGAAAAAGGTTTCCCATCCTTCCCAATCTGCACCTCATTATCTCTCTCTCTCTCTCTCTCTCTCTCTCTCTCTCTCTCTCTCTCTCTCTCTCTCTCTCTTACACCCGTGAGGTCGGTCCTCATTGTTATAGTACAGGTTGTTTTCCCCTATTTTTCGTAGCTAAGATACAATTCGTATCGTGTCGATGCTGTTCGTGTTCGCAAACTTTGGTATTTCCAGAAGCCTCTTGTATCGCCATTATTCAAAGATTAACGACCCACTCGCACAAAAAATTGCTTGAAATAATAAGACCGTTCTATTTTTACTTCTTTTAATTAATACTCTTTTAATAGTGGTTAAAGTTTATTGCTTATGCATTTATATTCACCTTTATTAATGAGCCCATAAATATGATGGTCTTGTGGGGAGTATCGAGAGCTGCAACGAGGTAGCTCTGTCACTACACAGATAAACTCACATTATACGCACTTACGCGTGCACAACCAGTTCCCCTCGACAAACAACGTTACTATAAAAGAAATAATTATTATAGTTTTATCACTGATTGAAATTATTTTTAATGGTAACCAGGCGCATTATTAAAGAACGACATGAAATACAGGTGAACTAATGTATATTATACAAATTCATTGATATTTTAGCGGTGATGATATGATAAACTTGAAAGCCCTTCTCATTACGAGCGTCCGCACACTAGGGCACCGCAGAAAAAAAAAGCAGTAAGGGCTTCCGAAAAAAAATATATACTTCCATTGATTTTTTTAGGGTGTATCAATATTACATAAGATGAAATTACAACCAACGTGTATATTAAATACTTGGCATCTCAGCAACAGGTCTGTATATCGCAGGGCAAGAGAAGTTGCCAAGCATGGTTCGAAGGGAAGGGATGAGGATCTTACCTAGCAAATTCCCAAGATTGCTAAGTTTCAAAAAATGGCCCTTAGTAAGTAAAGCTGAATGTCTGTATTCTGGAGCGTTTAAAAAAAAAGGATGCTTCAGGCTCAAGGGGCAAAGAGACGTACTCGCTGGAATCATCTGGCAGCAAGACCATGCATGAACTTGTCACGATGAAAGTCTTGAAAACCACTAAACTTCCTTGTATGTAGTGACAAGCATGTCTGCATCGAGGAAAACAATAAATAAGAAATATGACATGTGTATCACATTTCGTAACTATTGTTATTCATCTATTAAAATTCTTGTTTTCTGTAAGATAAATTTAGCATAGTTCTGGACGGGAGTTGACACATTCATCGTTCTCATAACAGCATCACCGTGAAATACTTGCATCAAATCACGATTGCAAATGGGATGCACTATGATTACGGCACTAAATTATCCTTTTCATCTCTATATATATATATATATATATATATATATATATATATATATATATATATATATATATATATATATATATATATATATCTATATATATATATATATATATATATCTGGTTCATCGTGATAGTCAGTTCAATGTTAACTATTTTCTTAAGAAAATTCTCTTTCTCTCGGATGATAGTCCTATTCTCTTTTGTCAATTTGGTGATGACTTCACCGTAAGTGGTCATCTTTGTTGCCAGATCGCGATTTCGGGTTTCTTAACCCTTCTTCAGCGGCTTGAAGTGTTCAGTGGAGGAGTAGTTTTCTGCTCGCTGGTGGAGAGAGAATGGCTGGTGTACGTTCGTTCGTTCGTTCGTTAAGGATTTACCCCCTAAAAAGGGGGAACGGGCCTTTGTCGACTGACGGCCCGTCGCAGGGGGGAACCCGCCGCTGGCGTGCGGCGGGTGTGAGGAAGCCTCCGCCACCGCCACTGCCACGGGTAGAAGCCGGCGAGCAGCGACGGAGGCACGGGCCCTCCGGGCAGGCGCCCAGTAGCAGCCCGTAGCTGAGCCGAGCGAGCAACTCAGTAGTCTATAGGTGGCCCAGAGGCCGGGAGAGTTGCTCGCTCGACGAGTGCTGGCGTTCCACTGGGCTGGTGTACGTTCGTTCTTAATTAAGATGTACCCCCATAATAGGGGGACAGGGCCTTTGGCCAAAAGGCGGCCCTGTAAGGGGGAGCGGGCAATTCAAGTCCCGGCGGGTGTAGGGACGCCTTCGCCGCCGCCACAGCCACGGGTAACAGCCGGCGAGCAGCGACGGAGGCACGGGCTCTCCGGGCAGGCGCCCAGTAGACACCCGTAGCGGTGCACGGGCGAGCAGCCGACCGGTCGACTTGACTGCTGCGGGGGTGCCGAAAGCGAGGATAACCAGGCGGGTCAACCACGCCGCCGCAGAAGGACCCCCCAGCTGCTCGCCCGAGGAGTGCTGGCGTTCCACTGCTGGTGTACGCCGGGTGCTCGGTAGTTAAGGCGTGTCGTCTCCCTCCCCGTGTTGCGCACTGGCTGCTGATTGGTTAGGTTGGTGCGCAGCACTCCTGCGCATACTCGGGAGAGCCTGTAGATCTAGGACCTGCTTGTTTAAGTTGGGCTCCATTTCTTTTATGTTGAGGGCTTCTAGAATCGGGAGGCGTCGTTCGTCGGGGCATCTTGCGATTATGTCTGTGTTTTCTTCTAAAATTTTCCTTGTTAGCACTGTATTGTGTTTCTGTAGTAGGTGTTGACGCGGGGCTCCGGATGTCAGGTGGTAGCTCATTCGCCTGCTCAGGTTCATCGTTGTCATGCCGATGTAGGTTGAGGGGAGGGCTTCGCAGATCCCTCGTTTACAAATAAACCTATAAACGACATGCGACTCCTGTGTAGGCGGCTTTTCTTCTTGGGGGCTGTTTCTCTTAATTAGGTGGCTTGTTTTCTTCCCATAGCCTCTGCTATGGCGGCAAGAAGGAAGCGGCCCACGGAGTCTGCTCCTGACGACGGGGACGGTTGGACCCGCGTGCAGAGCAAGCAAGGAGGGCGCTTCACGAGGACGGCGGGGAGGACCGATCGAGCGGACCCCTACCGGAGTGGAGGCTGGTGTCTTCGGACTTCAGCACCCACTACCAGGCCATTCGGTGGATGGAGGACGAGCGGAAGCTGCGTGACGGTCTCCCGCGCGAGGGACTTCCTCATCCGTGCGTGGGACTGGGACCACGCCACCACCCTGGACGAGATTGCTGCTGGACGGACCCGCGGCATTACCCTGGAGAAGAAGGAGGCGGCGGTGAAGCGTGTCCTTCTTGGGTACCCTACCCACCTCCCACTGGACCCGGTGTTGGCACACCCCTGCGTTGCAGCTGCAGTGAGGTGCCACTACAACGCCGGCCACGGACAACGCCTGCCCACCCGGAGCGTGCAGCTGACGCTGCGGGGACGTGTCCCCGCCTCGCTGGACCTCGGATGCTGGGGACGCTTTATCTGCCGCCGCTACGTGCCGGAGCCTGTGCGCTGTTACAAGTGCCAGGCTTTCGGCCACAGGCAGCGGCAGTGTACTAGGACGGAGGAGCTGTGCGGTGTGTGCAGCGGGGACCACGCTACGAGGGACTGCGTTCGCCGCCTTAGGGAAGGCGTTTCGCGCCCGGTGGCTGTGTGCCCCAACTGCAGTTCAGGTCACCATGCCTGGAACCGCAGGTGGGGCACCTGCGGCAGAGGACGACGTCTTCGGCGGACCCGGCAGCAGCGCGGCCAAGGCAGCCGCCCACGGAGGAGAGGACGCCACCCCACGGTGAAGGACGAAAGAGGAGGCGCCGCAGACGGAAGAGGAGGATGGAACCCACGGAACTGAGCGTCCCGACACCAAAGTCTCCCGCTAGGGAGATGGAGGTGGACCCACCACGGCTAACGAGGACGGAGACGGCAGCAGCGACCGCCGAGGTGACACCCCCAATAGTGTCCCCGGAGCCTCCGGGGACACCGTCAAAATGAATCAAGAATGAGTTACGGGGGGCAGCATGAGCCCAACATAAATTGCGCCAATATAAAAATTCCCTGCGCCATGACGGGGTTGAGCCGACCACCAGGTCCCTGAGGAAAGCTTATATATATATATATATATATATATATATATATATATATATATATATATATATATATATATATATATATATATATATATATATATATATATATATATATATATATATATATATATATATATATATATATATATATATATATATATATATATATATATATATATATATATATATATATATATATATATATATATATATATGTGTGTGTGTGTGTGTGTGTGTGTGTGTGTGTGTGTGATATATATATATATATATATATATATATATATATATATATATATATATATATATATATATATATATACCTCCGGGCCGGAGGTACCCGTGCCGAAGAAAAAGAGGACCAGGGACCAGACACTCGAGACGGTGGACGCGCCGGCGACTGCAGTGGAGCCAGCACCCCGCGAGGCCCCCGGCAGCTGCCAGGCGACCCAGACCCCACGGACCTACACTTTCAGTGAGGGCGAGCTGGTGGATCTCCTGATCCGCTACGAGCACCTCACTGAACAAGAGGAGGAGGCCAGGTTCGAGAGGATCCCGCACGAGACAGCCCTCCCCTTAGTGAGGAGGACACTCTGTGAAGGGAAGCCGCTCCCAGCCTCCATCCGCACGGCCCGCCCACTGGGTAACCCCCCGCGACACTTCGACCACAAGCAGGAGGTTGAGTGGGCGACATACGAGGAGGATGACGTCTCGGAGGACGAGGTCGACGTCGGAGACGTGGACGACGACTTCTTCCTCAACGCAGACAGGGACCTCACCGACGCGGAGCTCGAAAGCTACTACGCCGGTGACCACTGAATAAAAAGACATTTTTCCCATGTGTAATCTTGAGCAATTGTATTATATGTATCGTACATCGGGCAGGCTGCTTGTTTAGAGCCTGCTTTGGTAACTGCTTAGTTTTGTAATTTTTATGTTTATTTGTCTATGTCTTATATAAAGGTTATCAATAAACTATGAAAGCAAAGTACACCAGCCATTCCCTCTCCACCAGCGAGCAGAAAACTACTCCTCCACTGAACACTTCAAGCCACTGAAGAAGGGTTAAGAAACCCGAAATCGCAATCTGGCAACAAAGATGACCACTTACGGTGAAGTCATCACCAAATTGACAAAAGAGAATAGGACTATTATCCGAGAGAAAGAGAATTTTCTTAAGAAAGTAGTTAACATTGAACTGACTATCACGTTTAACCAGACATGTTTAAGAGAAAATCTCCTGCCCATATATACCCTCAATATATATATATATATATATATATATATATATATATATATATATATATATATATATATATATATATATATATATATATATATATACCATCATCATCATCATCATCATTTCGTTTAACTTCCGTTTCCTCTCTTCCTGAGCGGTTGGACGTTTTATGGCTCTCCTCCGTTCTACTCTGTCTTCTGCCCGTTGCTCATCTACTCCCATCAATGTCAAGTCTGCCTGTATACACTTTCTCGACGTTTCCCTAGGTCTACTAACTGGTCTCCTTCCTTTTACCTCCAG
Organism: Eriocheir sinensis; assembly: GCF_024679095.1. NCBI lineage: Eukaryota > Metazoa > Arthropoda > Malacostraca > Decapoda > Varunidae > Eriocheir > Eriocheir sinensis. Next base: position 22,548,263 of record NC_066518.1, read on the forward strand.
TCTCTCCAAAACTCCCAGCACTGTATCCTCCCCTGCTCTCTTTACATGTCCAAACCATAGGAGTCTTTCCATTCTGAGCACTGTTTCCAGGTCCTCTACTCCACATATGTTAGCTATATCTGCACAGGACACCCTGCATTGTCACCTGATCCGCCATATACCTGAGCATTCTGCGATACCTTGCTTGCTCTCAATGCCTCCATCAACTTTCTGGTTAGAGCCCATGTTTCTGCTCCATACAACATCAATGATCTAATACACGATTGGTACACCCCTGCTCTGGTCTTTAGAGTGATGCTACGATTCGCAAGTAAATTAGTCGCTCTCACTGTCCTCTCCACGTCCGCCTCACAGTCCAGAACATCTCCCAACCAACAAAAATGTTCTACCTCATCCAGCTTTCCTCCATTCACCTCTAGTTCATCACTTAGTTTCTTGTCCTTGCTGTCTCCTTACACAAGCTGGGCATGTAAAATTCTGCACTCCTTTTACATTTCTGAGACCTGAGCATCTATGGTGGCACCACTGCTTGCAACATGTGCACAAGACTGAATTTACACCTACTCCCTTCCCAGAGCACCCACATGGATATTTTCATGATTTAAAAATTTTTCTTGCTTCTCTTCCAGTCACCATGTACTTTGTTTTTGCCATATTCATATTCAAACCACTCTCCTTCATTCCTTCATTCCATTTATATATTAAACTTTTCTTTCACTTCTTCTCCTATCTCTGCATTTACTACCAAGCTATCTGCATACAACAGCTCCCATTTTGCCTCTCCTCTTGCTTCCTTTGTTGCCTCCCCCACTACTGTTATAAACAAGAGCGGGCTAAGGACAGATCCTTGGTGAACCCCCACTCCAATTTCGAACTCATCTGATGTTCCCACTACTGTTTTCATTATCGATTTTATACCTTCATATAGTCCCATCACTGATTCAACCAATCTTTCTGGCACTCATTGCCTTCTCAATGTCCATCTTATAATTCACTATGGTACTCATATTTATATATATATATATATATATATATATATATATATATATATATATATATATATATATATATATAAATATATATATATATATCCGCCGCAAACTTTCAGTCACCGCCGAGTGACCGAAGACTACCCACAAGCTGTCCTGAAGACCACTTATCGACCCGGACTCTATAAGAAGCTGTGCAAGTGAAATCAAGAATGAACTCCAGGGGGGCAGCATGAGCCAATAATAATGGCGCCACTATAAACAACTGTCTGCGCCATGACGGCCTCGGGCCGACCATCAGGCCTCTATGGACTAACCCACCAGTGCTATAGGCCATATATATATATATATATATATATATATATATATATATATATATATATATATATATATATATATATATATATATATATATATATATATATATATATATATATATATATATATACACGCACACACACACACACACACACATACACACACACACACACACACACACATATATATATATATATATATATATATATATATATATATATATATATATATATATATATATATATATATATATATATATATATATATATATATATATATATATATATACACACTACGTCTTCGCCTGTAGCGCCGGCAAGCTTTCCTCAGGGACCTGGTGGTCGGCTCAACCCCGTCATGGCGCAGGGAATTTTTATATTGGCGCAATTTATGTTTGGCTCATGCTGCCCCCCGTAACTCATTCTTGATTCATTTTGACGGTTTTTTCTAGAGACCGGGTTGATGGGTGGTTTTCAGGAGAGCATGGGTAGTCATAGGCCACTCATCGGTGACTGAAAAATCCCAAGTGGTACCAGGATTCGAACCGACGTCGTCCATGGTGCAGTGAATGCGAGGTCATATATATATATATATATATATATATATATATATATATATATATATATATATATATATATATATATATATATATATATATATATATATATATATAGCTTCCTCTCAGCTGGCGTTCTGTAGCGTTCTGTACTGTCTCTTTCTCTTCAGTTGCTGTCCATATACAGGGTCCTTGTCCGCCCTCCCATGTGCATGCAGTATGCATCTCATGTGGGGGGGTGGCTCTTCTGCTCTTCAGCAGAGAGGCTCTTCAAATCTCAAGCTCTCTCCCAGCTCCTCCTATGATAGTCTTCTCTATCGATATTTCCACGCTGACTGCTCTTCTGAACTTGCTAACAGTTAACCAGCATCTTCACTCTTTCATCCCTCACGCTGGTAAACCTGGAACAATCTTCTTCATCTTGTATTTCCTCTCCTGCCGACTACTCTTTCAAGAGGAATATATATATATATATATATATATATATATATATATATATATATATATATATATATATATATATATATATATATATATATATATATATATATATATATATATATATATATATATATATATATATATATATCACCTAACTCTACTATGTAAAATTCTTTGACTACTTGAACTCTAAAGTGAAGCACATCTCGACCCATTCTCCCTTTGCTGAAATCTCCATCATAGGATATTTCAGTGTTCACCACCAGCTTTGGCTTTCATCCTCTTTCACTGACCAGCCTGGTGAACAAATCTACAACTTTGGTTTCCTCAATGATCTTGAGCATCCTACACGTATTTGCGACCGTCTTGGATACACGCCCAACATACTAGACCTCTTCCTTACCTCTAACCCTTCTGCTTACACTGCCAAACTGTTCTCTCCGTTGGGCTCCTATGATTACAACCTTATTTCTGTATTATGTTCCATCGCTCCTGTACAGCATCTCCGATTTCTCGTGGAATGATTACTGCTTCCAGGAGAGAGACCCCTCTGTGTGTGCCCAGCGCATCACAGGGGTGATTGTCTCTGGAATGGATGCACACATTCCACATACTTTTATCTTCCTCATGCTAAAAAGTCTTGGTTTAATCACGCTTGTTCTCGTGCTGTCAAAGATAGACAGGCAGCTCACAAAAGATACCAGAGCCTTCGAACTCCTTCTAACCATGATCTTTATATTTCAGCCCGGAATCGTGCCAAATATATTCTTCGACTTACCAAAAGCGCTTTCATCCATAGTAAATGTCAAAATCTTGTATTTTCTAGTTCTTCCAGAGACTTTTGGCACCTAGCCAAAAATATCTCCTCCAATTTCACTTCTTCATCTTTCCCTCCTCTCCTTAACCCTGTGGGAGCACCGGCGTCTCATCTATCTCTATGGGTAAACTCTTCTCTCAAATTTTCTGTAAAAACTCCACTCTGGACGATTCTGGGCATATTCCTCCTTCTCATCTCCTTTCTGACTCCTTTATGTTTGTTATTAAGATTCTTAAGAATGATGTTTCCTATGCCCTCTCTGGCCTCAACTCTCAGAAGGCTTATGGACATGATGGAGTGCCTCCTATTTTCCTTAAAAAACATGCTTCCGTGCTGACACCCTGCCTGGTCAAACTCTTTCGCCTCTGCCTGTCAACATCTACCTTTACTTCCTGCTGGATGTACGCCTTCATACAGCCTGTGCCTAAGAAGGGTGACCGTTCCAATCCCGCAAACTACCGCCCTATAGATTTGCTTTCCTGTCAATCTAAAGCTTTACAATCAATCTTTAACCGGAAGATTCCAAAAGACCTTTCCACTTCTGACCTTTTATCTGATCGCCAGTATGGGTTCCGCAAGGCACGTTTTACTGGCGATCTTCTTGCTCTCTTAACTGACTCTAGGTCATCCTCTCTTAGCCGTTTCGGGAAAACTTTCTCAGTTGCGCTGGACATATCGAAAGCTTTCGATAGAATCTGGCACAACTCTTTGCTTTCTAAACTGCCCTCTTTCGGATTATATCCTTCTCTCTGTTCCTTTATCAGCAGTTTCCCTTCCTGCCGTTCTATCTATGCTGTGGTAGACGGTCACTGTTCTTCCCCTTTAACCTATCAACAGTGTTGTTCCACAGGGCTCTGTCCTATCACCCACTTTTTTCCTGTTATTCATCAATGATTTTCTTTCCATAACAATCTGTCCTATCCATTCATACGCTGACAACTCCACTCTGCATTATGCAACTTATTTCAACAGAAGACCCTCTCAACATAAATTACAAGACTCCAGACTGGAGGCTGCAGAACACTTAACATCAGACCTTGCCATCATTTCCGATTGGGGTAAAATGAACCTTGTGTCCTTTAATGCCTCAAAAACCCAATTTATTCACTATCAACTCGACACAATCCTCCTAACACCTATCCCCTATTCTTCAACAACATTCAGCTGTCACCTTCTTCAACATTAACATCCTCGGTCTATACTTAACCCAAAATCTTAACTGGAAACTTCACATCTCCTCTCTCACTAAATCAGTTTCCTCGAGGTTGGGCGTTCAGTATCGTCTCCGCCAGTTATTTTCACCCGCACAATTGTTATACACATACAGGGGCCTTGTCCGCCCTCGTATGGAGTATGCAGAGTAGAGTCTAAGGCTCTTCGTCTCATTAACTCCCCCCTCTTACTGATAGTCTCCTTCCTCTTAAACTCCGCCGCCATGATGCCTCTCTTTCTATCTTCTATTGATGTTGTCACGCTGACTGCTCTTCTTAACTTGCTAACTGCATGCCTCTTCCCTTCCCGCGGCCTCGCCGCACACGACTTTCTACTCAAGCTCATTCCTTTACTGTCCAAATCCCTTACGTACGACTTAACCAGCACCTTCACTCTTTCATCCCTCACGCTGGTAAACTCTGGAACAATCTTCTTTCATCTGTATTTCCTCCTGCCTATGAATGTATCAGGACACCTCTCCTCCCGACATTGACCTTTCTTTCGGCCACTCCTCTTAACACTTCTATAGGAGCAGTGAGTAGCGGGCTTTTTGTCATTATTGTTTCCTTTTTTCTTGCCCTTGAGCTGTTTTCTCTGATGTAAATATATATATATATATATATATATATATATATATATATATATATATATATATATATATATATATATATATATATATATATATATATATATATATATATATATATATATATATATATATATATATATATATATATATATATATACACACACGTTTGTTTGTTTTGGCTGCTTTTCTTCCTTGTTATTTTTGAATTACTTTCTTTTTCAGTCTTTCCTTTTATATTTTATTATTTTCTTTCCTAATATCCTTTCTTCTTTATTACCATCTTTCTCTGACTCCTTTTCCACCTCCTCCTCCTCCTCCTTCTCGTTTTACTGCACAAATCACAGTGAGTGTAAATAAATTCATTCCACTCAAGCCACGAAGGACTGATAATCAAAAACCGTTGTGGATGAATAATTACCTACATAAAATCATCGTTGAAAAAAGAAAACTCTATAAGAAATATAAACTGACACATAATCCACAGGATCATACTAATTACATCAATGTCAAGAGAGAGTGCGAAAGGAAAATCAGAAAACAGAAACGCGAATATGAGATGAAAATATCACTTGATGCCAAGAAAAATCCAAGGTTATTTTTCAGTTACATAAGAAACAAACAAAAAAATAAAGTTAAAAATAATATCGGCCCACTACTATTAAGTGGCAATACGATTAGTGATGATAAAGGCATGGCGTCGGTCCTAAATTCAACCTTTAGTAGCGTATTTACAAAAGAAAACATGACATCGATTCCAGCCCCGAAGAAAAATTTTCAAGGCCCTGAAGAACATAAGCTTGCATTGACCGAAATTGATATTAGCGAAGTGCGTGCGTACCTGCAGAAAATATATCCAAATAAATCTCCTGGCCCCGATAATTTATCTCCTCGCGTGTTGAGAGAATGTAGTCAACAGCTAGAATTACCCATAACATTAATATTCAACAAGTCATTACCACAGGCCAGTGTGCCTCTCGAGTGGAAAAAGGCCAATATTACCCCGATCTTTAAAAAAGGAGACCAAAAACAAGCCAGTAATTATCGTCCTATCAGCCTTACGTCTGTCCTAATTAAACTATTCGAAAAAAAATCAGGGATAAAATGATCACTTTCCTTGAAACAACTGATTTGATAACTGATAGTCAGCATGGATATCGTAGTAATCGGTCTTACCAACCTATTAACCTTTTTCAACGATGTTTATACATGTTGGGACGCCCGAAGCCCATATGACGTAATTTACCGAGATTTTCAGAAAGCGTTTGATAAAGTTCCTCACCTTAGGCTTATTTCAAAACTGCGTTCCCACGGTATTAACGATCATCTATGTGCGTGGATTCATGATTGGCTCACCAACAGAGAACAACGTGTAGTTCTTAATGGTGAAGCATCGGATTGGCAACCCGTCACCAGTGGCGTGTCCCAAGGTTCGGTCCTGGGGCCAACACTATTCATAATTTACGTGAACGACTTAGAAACTGATATCCTATCAAAAGTTGCCAAATTCGCCGACGACACCAAATTAGAAGGTACGGTAATAAACAGTCAAATTTGCGGGAACATTCAATCAGACTTAATAAGACTTGCCGACTGGAGCGAAAAATGGCAAATGAGTTTTAACGTAGATAAATGTAAAGTAATGCACATAGGTGAAAAAAAATCCCAACTTTAAATATCAGATTCAAGGACATGAGCTCAGCGAAGTAAATCAAGAAAAAAGATCTTGGTGTCATTATCAGTAACACTCTTAAAATGAGTGATCAATGTTCTGCAGCGAGTAAAAAAGCCAATATGATGGTGGGATTAATCTCAAGAAACTTTGATTATAAATCACCCGAACTTATGAAGAGATTATATTTAGCATTTGTAAGACCACACCTAGAATACGCCGTTCAGTTCTGGTCACCGAACTATATCAAAGATCAAGTTTTGCTAGAAAAGATACAGCGACGAGCA
>NC_066518.1:22560140-22597640 GCF_024679095.1 Eriocheir sinensis
AGGCAGCTTAGGCGTAAGAAACCGGTAAATACTATGCTCTGAGTACGATAACCCTCACCTTACACACGGCAGGAAAGTACTATTACCCAGAAAATGGCTCAACCACTGAGGAAAATGCGGCGGCCGAGGTTCAGTGAGTCTGAGCTGCTGACAATGGTTGAGGAGGTGGAGTAGAGAGAGGCAGTCATCATCGGGAAACATGACTACGAGGTATAACGGGAGAGGAAGCAGCCTTTAGCTGGCAGCAAGTCGTCCCCAGCCTCTTATGGTTGCCGATTTCCGGCACAAAAACTCTCTCCTGGGTCCCGATAACTGGATTCATATATTGTTATAGTCATAATGATTGATTATTAGTGCTTCTGGGCAATAGTTAAGGGTCAGAAACCGGTAAATACGATGTTCTGAGTACGACTATCCGGCAATGGTACTTAGAGATGCCAGATTTTCTTGTGACAGTGACACTTTACCGGGGAGGGGGCCGGGGCACCGGCTGGGGTGGAGGTAAGCAGCAGCGAGGCAGCGCTTGTGTTGATATTTTAGTCGTGTGCAGTGTGTACAGATCATCCATTTATAATTAAATTTGCTCTGTGTACTCTAAAACCTATATCTAATGCTAAAAATTCATAAATAGGTTTATCATGATGAACTTCGTCACGTTTACAAAGAAGCTGGGGCTCTCGTTAAGTTAACCATGCTGTGACGTCATAGTTTAGCTTCCTGGATGCCATTAACGAATGTTTACATCGGTATCTCGGTTAACGAGATCGCTAACGCTTCTTGGATCTAGGCCCAGAATGGAAAAACTCCTATGGTTTTGACACGTAAAGAGAGCAGGTGAGAAGACAGTGCTGGGAGCTGTGGAGAGATTAGAGGTAGAAGGAAAGACTATTTGGTAGACCTAGGAAAACTTGGAGAAGCTGTATACAGGAAGACTTGGCATTGATGGGATTGGATGAACATCAGGCAGAAGACAGATTGGAATGGAGGAGAGCCATAAAGCGTCCAACCGCTCAGGAAGAGTGAAAATGGACGTTAAACAAATGATATGATGATAATTATTATTATTACTATCATTATTATTATCATTTTACTTGTTACTATTATTAATAATATTATTACTACTATTACTATCATTATTAGCATTACCTTCATTATTATTATTATTATTATTATTATTATTATTATTATTATTATTATTATTATTATAATTATTATTATTATTACTATTACAATATTTATAATTATTAGTTTTTATCATTATTATTATTATAATAATAATTATTGTTATTATTATTATTATTATTATTATTATTATTATTATTATTATTATTACTATTATTATTATTATTAATAGTAGTATCAGTAGCCGTAGTAGTAGTAGTAGTAGTAGTAGTAGTAGTAACATTATTATTATTATTATTATTATTATTATTATTATTATTATTATTATTATTATTATTATTATTATTATCAGTAGTAGTAGTGGTAGTAGTCCTGGTAGTAGTAGTAGTAGTAGTAGTAGTGGTTTAGTGGTAGTAGTAGTAGGGCAGTAGTAGTTGCTGTATTTAATAATATTATTATTATTAAATATTTTAATAATAATGATAATAATAATAATAATAATAATAATAATAATAATAATAATAATAATAATAATAATAATAATAATAATAATAACACCAATAACAATAATGATAGTATTATTAATGTTATTATTATTATTATTATTATTATTATTATTATTATTATTATTATTATTATTATTGTTATTATTTTTAATTCATATTATTATTATTGTCATAGTTACAATCATCATTAAAGTGATCAAAAAAAATCTTCGAATTATTATGATCATAATTATTAATAACGTTGTTGTCACTATCATTATTATTATGATACTAATATTTTCAGTGTTAAAATCTTAATATTCTTCTTTTTATCATTATCATTATTTTTTTTTAAATATTTGCTTCTTCCTAACTCCCATTAGCAAATCCGAAAACATATATCATCGTGGTGGAACCTTAATGAACTCACCTTCTGTAATTTGTTATTTTTTTATCGCTTGATTTTTTTTGTGTGTGGCATTGATAATTTCGCTCCAACTGTTTACTTGGACGTGGAAGTGCGTCTTCGTGTGTGTGTGTGTGTGTGTGTGTGTGTGTGTGTGTGTGTGTGTGTGTGTGTGTGTGTGTATGCAAGAGAGAATGTAGACACATGAACAAGCCAATGAACTATCCTCTATAAAAAGATGGGAACCGACATTAAAGTAATATAAAAATAAAACATGGAAGATTATTAAAATTTCAAAGACGTTGATTATTTTGGTTTTAATACTTTAACACACTTTTGTTTTACAGTTACATAGGGAGCGAAGGGAGGGGATAATATTTGAGCTGTTCCATCACTTTGTGTGCGTGCGTTGGGGCGTGCTGGAGTGCGTGGACAGGTAATTTTTTTTTTTTTTTTTTTTTTTTTAATTTTTTACGTCTTGGTCTTTTGCGCCGGTAGGCTTCTTCCCGGTGGATCTTGATGGTCGGTCCAAGGCTTCTTCCCGGTGGGTCCTGATAGTCGGCCCAGCCCGTTCTGGCGCAGGCGAGTGTTTATAGTGGCGCCATCTTGCAATGGCTCATGCTGCCCTCCCGGAGCTCATCTTTAAGCCTAGAATCTAGAGTCCGGGTTGATAGGTGGTCTTCTTGACAGCATGTGGGTAGTTTTAAGCCACTCGGCGGCGGCTGAAAAATCCCAGCTTGGTGTCACCGGTCGGGGATTGAACTCGTGTCCTCCTGAACGCGGGGCCGTCTTTCTATCTGCTCAGCCACCGCCTACCCTAGGCAGAACCGATATCTTTTCTAATTAACTAGAGTTTATACGACAATGCAGAGCATGTCACTCGAAAGCTAGAGACCAGGCGGAAGAGTGCCAATATAAAATCTTAATTTGTCGTGGTAATAATATACAATTAAATGTTATTATTATATTATATAAAATAATAATTTGAATGATAGTAATAACAGTAGAAATACTAACAATAAAATTTGTGATATAGAAAAATAATAATGATTATGATAAAAATAAAAGTAATAAAAATATTATTAATAATATCATTGACAATAATTATAGTAATAATAATAATAATAATGATATTATTATTATTATTATTATTATTATTATTATTATTATTATTATTATTTCTAATTGTAATAATAATAATAATATTAATAATAATAATAATAATAATAATAATAATAATAATAATAATAATAATAATAATAATAATAATAATAATAATAATAATAATAATAATAATAATGATAACAATGATAATCATAACAATGATGATGTTTTAATAATATTGGTAATGATGATAATTGTAATGATAATGATAATAATTTGTTACTTCTATACCAAAAAATTGTGATATTTTATGTGGAAACGATGAGTTTTTGCTGGAGTTCAAACTGAAAAAAAGAAATGTTGGCAGTGGCCATAGTCCGTCTCCTCACGAAGTCTATGTGCTATTAATGTGCATATCAAGAGTTATATATACTAAGCAACCATTCTGGCCAAAAAAAAAGAAAAGAAAGAAGTTTAACTCATAAAATATTTGTGCAAATCATATAAATATTGTTTCCCAAGTGTTTTCCCCCTGATATAAAAAATGTAACAATGTGGTTGGGCATTTTATATTTCTTTATGAGAAGTTATGTTTTCTTGGTAACTTTAGCTTATTACGACTTTTTTTCTCTCTCAATTTACCTCCTGTGCGTTCTTTAACCTTTGGAAAAGAGAGCTTTAGTTAACTTGAGCTGTAACTATTTATTCTTGACGCCAGAGTGAGGAAAGGGAAGGGAGGGCAATGGAGGATGACGGGGGATAGGGCGGGAGACCTAACTAATTGGGTGATAATGTACGTAAAGGGGAGTAAATGAGGGTGAGGAGAAGGGTGACCAGAGAGAGAGAGAGAGAGAGAGAGAGAGAGAGAGAGAGAGAGAGAGAGAGAGAGTAAAAGTGGTGAGTAAACAGACGGAAAGGGCCGTTTGTGGGTGATAAAAGCTAGAAAAAAATAGGTTAAAGGAGTTTGTGATGTTGCGGCAGAGTGGTGCGGGTGAAAAGAGGGAAGATTTTTGAGTTAATAATGTGAAGAATCAAAAAGTAGGAAGGAGTAAGCGGCGACCGACAGGTTGGTAATGGAAAGAATTGCTGTAGACAAAGGATGAATTGCTGAGGGTGAACAGCATGAGCGTTAAGACGAAACATTAGTAGTTCAAACTTGAAGAAACGGGAGTAAAAAAAATAATGAGGTATTTTTTGTGCATGATTAACGAGAGAAAAATTATATGGCTGTGGGTGTTTTAAGAAAAAGCCATCGAGATGGGGTGGTTAATGTAGCACGATGAGTGATAGGGAAACAGAGATTGAGTGGAAGGTAAATTGAATCCGTAAATAAATTTTCAGGGTGAGGGGTGTGTAAGTGAGTGAAAGATGTGGAAAGGAGGAACGAGAAGATGTGGCGAGATTTTTTTTTTCTACAGGAGTCAGTTCAAGGGAATAAAAAAAGGTAACAAACGTAAAAAAAAAAGCCCGATACTCACTGCTCCTAAAAAGAATTAGAGGAGTGGTCAAAAGATAGGTCAATTTCGGGAGGAGAGGTGTCCTGATACCCTCCTCTTGAAAGAGTTCAAGTCGTAGGCAGGAGGAAATACAAATGCAGGAACATTGTTCCAGAGTTTACCAGCGTGAGGGATGAAAGAGTGAAGATGCTGGTTAACTCTTGCGTAAGGGATTTGGACAGTAAAGGGATGAGCTTGAATAGAAAGTCGTGTGTGGCGAGGCCGCGGGAGGGGGTGAGGCATGCAGTTTTGCTTACTCCATACGGTACATCACATTATTGAATAATTAATAAATAAATAAGTATATATATATATATATATATATATATATATATATATATATATATATATATATATATATATATTTTTTTTTTAACAAAGCAGGCAGCTCAAGGGCACACAAAAAAGCCCGCTAATCGCTGCTCCCATAAAAGAATCAGGAGAGGTGGCCAAAAGCAAGGTCAAATTCGGGAGAGGTGTCCTGATACCCTCCTCTTGAAAGAGTTCAAGTCGTAGGCAGGAGGAAATAAAGATGAAGGAAGATTGTTCCAGAGTTTACCAGCGTGAGGGATGAAAGAGTGACGATGCTGGTTAACTCTTGCATAAGGGGTTTGGACAGTATAGGGATGAGCATGAGTAGAAATTCGTGTGCAGCGGGGCCGCGGGAGGGGGGGAGGCATACAGTTAGCAAGTTCAGAAGAGCAGTCAGCGTGGAACTATCGATAGAAGATAGAAAGAGAGGCAACATCGCGGCGGAATTTAAGAGGTAGAAGACTATCAGTAGAAGGAGGAGAGCTGATGAGACGAAGAGCCTTAGCCTCCACTCTGTCCAAAAGAGCTGTGTGGGTGGAGCCCCCCCACACGTGAGATGCATACTCCATACGAGGGCGGACAAGGCCCCTGTATATGGATAGCAACTGCGCGGGGGAGAAGAACTGGCGGAGACGATACAGAACGCCCAACCTCGAGGAAGCTGATTTAGCGAGAGAGGATATATGAAGTTTCCAGTTGAGATTTTGAGTTAAGGATAGACCGAGGATGTTTAGTGTTGAAGAAGGTGACAGCTGAGTGTTGTCGAAGAATAGGGGATAGGTGTTTGGAAGATTGTGTCGAGTTGATAATCAGGTGGAGAAATTGAGTTTTTGAGGCATTGAAGGACACAAGGTTCCTTCTGCCCCAATCGGAAATGATAGCAAGGTCTGAGGTTAAGCGTTCTGCAGCCTCCAGTCTGGAGTCGTGTACTTCATGTTGTGATGGTCTTCTGTTGAAAGAAGTTGAATATTGCAGAGTGGAGTCGTCGGCGTGCGAGTGGACAGGACAGTTTGTTATGGAAAGAAGATCATTGATGAATAACAGGAAGAGAGTGGGTGATAGGACAGGGCCCTGTGGAACGCCACTGTTGATAGGTTTAGGGGAAGAGCAGTGACCGTCTACCACCGCAGAGATAGAACGGCCGGAAAGGAATATGGAGATAAAGGAACAGAGAGAGGGATAGAATCCGAAAGAGAGCAGTTTAGAAAGCAAAGACTGGTGCCAGACTCTATCGAAGGCTTTCGATATGTCTAGCGCAACAGAGAAAGTTTCACCGAAACTGCTAAGAGAGGATGACCCAGAGTCAGTTAAGAGAGCAAGAAGATCGCCAGTAGAACGCCCCTTGCGGGATCCATACTGGCGATCAGATAGAAGATTATAAGTGGAAAGGTGCTTTTGAGTCTTCCGGTTAAGGATTGACTCAAAAGCTTTAGATAGACATGAAAGTAAAGCTATTGGGCGGTAGTTTGAAGGATTGGAGCGGTCACCCTTCTTAGGCACAGGCTGTACAAAGGCATACTTCCAGCAGGAAGGAAAGATAGATGTTGATAGGCAGAGACGAAAGAGTTTGACCAGGCAGGGTGTCAGCACAGAAGCACAGTTTTTAAGGACAATAGGAGGCACTCCATCAGGTCCATAAGCCTTCTGAGAGTTGAGGCCAGAGAGGGCATAGAAAACATCATTAGGAAGAATTTTAATAACAGGCATAAAGGAGTCAGAGGGGGGATGAGTAGGAGGAATATGCCCAGAATCGTCCAAGGTGGAGTTCTTACAGAAAGTTTGAGCGAAGAGTTCAGCATTAGAGACAGGTGAGACGGCAGTGCTGCCGTCAGGGTTAAGGAGAGGAGGGAAAGAGGAAGAAGTGAAACTGGAGGAGATATTTTTGGCTAGATGCCAGAAGTCACGGGAAGAATTAGAAGAAGCAAGGTGTTGATATTTTCTAGTTATAAAAGAAGTTTATATATATATATATATATATATATATATATATATATATATATATATATATATATATATATATATATATATATATATATATATATATATATATATATATATATATATATATGTGTGTGTGTGTGTGTGTGTGTGTGTGACACAAAAGTAAAAAATAAACATGATAATTTCTCTGAATGAATGAAATTAAGTAAGATTATAATACAGGGACGATATATGCCTTCATACAGCCTGTACCTAAGAAGGGTGACCGCTCCAATCCCTCAAACTACCGTCCTATATATTTACTTTCTTGTCTATCTAAAGCTTTTGAATCAATCCTTAACCGGAAGATTCAAAAGCACCTTTCCATTTCTGACCTATCTGATCGCCAGTATGGGTTCCGCAAGGGGCGTTCTACTGGTGATCTCCTAGCCTTCTTAACTGACTCTTGGTCATCCTCTCTTAGCCGTTTCGGTGAAACTTTTGCTATTGCGCTGGACATATCAAAAGCTTTTGATAGGGTCTGGCACAAACTTTTGCTTTCTAAACTACCCTCCTACGGTTTCTATCCTTCTCTCTGTACCTTTATCTCCAGTTTCCTTTCTGACCGTTCTATTTCTGCCGTGGTAGACGGTCACTGTTCTTCCCCTAAATATATTAACAGTGGTGTCCCACAGGGTTCTGTCCTATCTCCCACTCTCTTTCTGTTGTTCATTGATGATCTTCTTTCCAAAACGAACTGTCCTATCCATTCCTACGCCGATGATTCCACTCTGCATTACTCAACTTCTTTTAATAGAAGACCCACCCTTCAGGAACTTAACGACTCAAGGCTGGAGGCTGCAGAACGCTTAGCCTCAGACCTTACTATTATTTCCGATTGGGGCAAGAAGAACCTGGTGTCCTTCAACGCCTCAAAAACACAGTTTCTCCACCTGTCCACTCGACACAATCTTCCAAACAACTATCCCCTATTCTTTGACAACACCCAGCTATCACCTTCCTCAACACTAAACATCCTCGGTCTATCCTTAACTCAAAATCTCAACTGGAAACTTCATATCTCATCTCTTACTAAATCAGCTTCCTCGAGGATGGGCGTTCTGTACCGTCTCCGCCAGTTCTTCTCCCCTGCACAGTTGCTGTCCATATACAGGGGCCTTGTCCGCCCTCGTATGGAGTATGCATCTCATGTGTGTGGGGGCTCCACTCACACAGCTCTTCTGGACAGAGTGGAGGCTAAGGCTCTTCGTCTCATCAGCTCTCCTCCTCATACTGATAGTCTTCTACCTCTTAAATTCCGCCGCAATGTTGCCTCTCTATCTTCTATCGATATTTCCACGCTGACTGCTCTTCTGAACTTGCTAACTGCATGCATCCCCACATCCCGCGGCCCCGATGCACTCGACTTTCTACTCATGCTCAGCACGATACTGTCCAAACCCCTTATGCAAGAGTTAACCAGCATCTTCACTCTTTCATCCCTCACGCTGGTAAACTCTGGAACAATCTTCCTTCATCTGTATTTCCTCCTGCCTACGACTTGAACTCTTTCAAGAGGAGGGTATCAGGACACGTCTCCTCCCGTATTTGATCTTCCTTTCGGCCATCACTTTTGTTTCTTTTTTTAGGAGCAGCGTGTAGCGGGCTTTTTTATTGTTGTTTTCTTTTTTGTGCCCTTGAGGTGTCTCCTTTGTTGTAAAAAAAAAAATATATATATATATATATATATATATATATATATATATATATATATATATATATATATATATATATATCTATATATATATATATATATATATATATAATAGTAGAGGAATGACAAGCAAGCATATGGAGGCGGCAGAACGCTTTGCCTCAGACCTTACTATTATTTCCGATTGGGGCAAGAACTTGGTGTCCTTCAATGCCTCAAAAACACAGTTTATCCACCTATCCACTCGACAAAATCTTCCAAACAACTATCCCCTATTCTTTGATATCACTCAGCTATCACCTTCAAAACTAAACATCCTCGGTCTATCCTTAACGCAAAATCTCGACTGGAAACTTCATATTTCTTCTCTTATTAAATCAGCTTCCTCGAGGCTGGGCGTTCTGTACCGTCTCCGCCAGTTCTTCTCTCCCGCATAGTTCCTATCCATTTAAAGGGGCCTTGTCCGCCCTCGTACGGAGTATGCATCTTCTATCGATATTTTCATGCTAACTGCTCTTCCGAACTTGCTACCTGCAGGCCTCGCCACACACGGCTTTCTACTCAGGCTCATCCCTTTACTATTCAAATCCCTTACGCAAGAGTTAACCAGCATCTTCACTCTTTCATCCCTCACCGGCTTTTTTTTTTAACATTTGTTACCTTTTTTTGTGCCCTTGAACTGACTCCTTTGCTTAAAGAAAAAAAAAAAAATAATAAATATATATATATATATATATATATATATATATATATATATATATATATATATATATATATATATATATATATAAAACAATAGAAACAAATGCAGTATAATAAGAAAGGGAGGAGAGAATACAACAACAAGAAACAATGAAAACAATGAGAATGATATAAGGAAGAAAGAAAGAAAACAATATGCAAGAAAATTCAGTAATGTGGGAGCGGTAGAGAGGAAGATATTTTGATAAGGGTGAGTTTAAGAGCCAGGGCAGAAGAATCAAAGCTGACCCCCCCAAAAAATGTAAATGTAATACAATTGTTTACGTCTTAGTAAACCGATTTTTTTTTTTTTTTTTACGTCTCTGCCTATTGCGCCGGTAGGCTTGCTTGAGGGTCCTGGATGGTATTCGGCCCCAGCCCGTCATGGCGCAGGCAAGTGTTTATAGTGGCGCCATCTTCTCTTGGCTCATGCTGCCCCCCTTAACTCGTTCTTGATTCTTGGACGGAGTCCTCTAGAGCCCGGGTTGACGGATGGTCTTCAGGACAGCATGTGGGTAGTTTTTTAAGCCACTCGGCGGTGACTGAAAAATCCGAGGTGGTAGCGTGGGGATTCGAACCCGTGTCGTCCTTCACGTGGTGAATGTGGGCCCAGCACGCTACCGCTTCAGCCACCACCTACCCTATTTAAACATAATACACCCTAAACCACACCACACACACACACACACACACACACACACACACACGGTCAACACGTATTGATCCTTACTTTCCACTCGGTGTATAGGATTGAATAAATGGCGCCACTATAAAAATTGCCTGCGCCATGACGGGCTTGGGCCGACCACCAGGCCCCTGAAGAAAGCCTACCGGCGCTATAGGCAAACACGTAAAAAAAAAAAAAAAAAAAAAAAAAAAAAAAAGTTACATTATTACTGTAATTTTTAAATGAAAAGGCAGCACCCAGAACACAAAATAATAACAATTAAAAAAAAAGCCCGCTAAGCGATGCCCCTACTGCAACTACTAATCTTACTACCACTACTTCTACCACTACTACTTATAATAATAATAATAATAATAATAATAATAATAATAATAATAATAATAATAATGCTACTACTACTACTACTACCACTTTTACTGCTACCAAAGAGTATAGATAGTAAAGAGGGGACACTCGTGACATACCCTAGTAACCGGTGTAGCGTTAGGTCTTGTCCCCCTGATTTGGTTTGTCCCATCCTGATCTGCGCATCGCGAAACACAATCTTTACTAAAGTCTGTTTCATTTCAGCTGTCCAGCAACAGGGCGGGAATTTTGATGGATGTGGCACCTGCGCATTTCAAGTTCGTGAATCCGTGAAAATCAACTCTTGTGATAGACATTCAAGCTTCTTTTGTAATAATATATTTGAATATTCATGGATAACAAGACAGTGGTTTGCATCGATAATTGTATCTAGCATACAAGCACACGAGAAGACAACCCTGTGTCAAATAACACAGTCACATCTAAAGTTTAATCATACCAAGTATGTTCACGCGCAGGAGAGGCGTGGCAAAGAGGTGACGTCATAATGCCTTGGCGGGTCCGAGGTATGGAGGTAGAATTGATGGAGTCGACACGGCCCGCTAATCCCATTCATTGAGGTGAAGCCGCCCAACTGTCATTTTTAGGGCCACAAGATAAGGGATACCCGGGTGAGAACTCATGTCCACTACCTTAGTTGTTAACTCAATATTCCGTCTCATTCATTATGATGGTGGTGTTTTTTAACACGGAAGATCTATTTCATAAATACCTGACCTGACAACACCTGGCAGCCTGGCCGAGCCCATTAAGGGGCAGCCTGACCTGACATTACCAGACACCTGACAGGTGTCCACAACCTTGCGGACCTAAAAATGACAGTTCGGCGAATTCACTTTTTAGGGCTGATGTCGACTCCACAAATTCTATATCCATTGTCCGAGGACAGAAAACGGAGTAACTGATGGGTGACTTGTATTTTTTTGTCCACTGTATGAGTATACAACCTTTTCAGTCATTCTATTATTTCTTTATTAACTCCAAGTATACCATTCTTATTTAACTGTGAAAAACAATTCCACGGTTGTGTTTATAATTGGATGTACAGTCACCTACAGCACATTTATTAGGCATCCTGGTCCACGTCAAGGTTGTGCACCCGACCCCGTCTTGTTGCAGACTGACTCGGTTCCACCCAACGGCCCCCACCTCTGTAGGCAGCGTGACGTCATGCGGGAGCCAGACGAAATTTTCGCGGAAAATGACCAGACTTTAAGGGTAGGCGGTGGCTGAGTGGTAGCGTGCTGGGCCCACATTCACCACGTGATGGAAGACGCGAGTTCGAATCCCCACGCTACCAACTCGGATTTTTCAGTCAACGCCGAGTGGCTTAAAACTACCCACATGCTGTCCTGAAGACCACCCATCAATCCGGACTCTAGAGGAAACCGTCCAAGTGAATCAAGAACTAGTTCCGGAGGGCAGCATAAGCCAAGAGAAGATGGCGCCACTATAAACACTTGCCTGTGCCATGACGGGCTGGAGCCGAACACCATCCAGGCCCCTCAAGCAAGCCTACCGGCGCTATAGGCGTAGACGTAAAAAAAAAAAAAGACTTGTTATAATTAGATTTTGGTCACATCATGCTCGGACGATCTATGTTTTTTTTTTTCAAATTCATTGAATGATAGCTCATTTAAGGTATTAAAAGATATCTGGCTCTGCAAGTGTATATAAAGGATATCTTAATAATTTACTGCATGTAAATAATGATTAATAATCTAAATAACATTAAATAGCAAATAATAGCCTAATTGTTGAATGCGATGCTAGGCTATTTCGAATATTGGGCTACCCATGCTGTTTACATGCAACACATCAAAATTCCTTAAGTATAGACACTTGCAGAGGCGGATATCACTTTGTGTACCTGAATGAGATGAAATATGGGTATCTGCAAGTCTATGAATCGTTCGAGTATGATCAGACTATACTATTTGATATACAAATTGTTCTTTCGTATGCTTATGGTTATCGATGCAAATCGGCACGTTTGCGGTTCATATAAAAAGACTTAGTTTTTTTTTGTATTCACAAACATTCAAATATATCACTGAAAATATAAAGGTGATTTTCATGCGATCACGAACTAATAATGCGCAGGTGCCACATCTACGTTCGCGAGTGGACAGACGGAATGAAACGGACTATATTGCCGAGTAACTGAGTGAAGTATCTAAGCGTAAAGAAGTACCAAGGAGGACCTAAAAAGCTATGCAAAGCGGTACAAGTCAAAAAAAGAAGAGTGATTGTTGATATCCTAGTTATATACATATATACTTCATCATTTACTTCCATAAACATATAAATAAACCTGGGTGGGACAGATCCCGACAAGCAGTCGACAAAAAGACACGATACCGTGTCGAAATTCATCCATCTTGTGTATGTAAACAAAGCCCGAACAAACAAAATCAGGGGAAGAGACTTAACGCCACAGAGGAGCGAGGGTGTCGCCCCAAGTGGTGGGCAATTAAGGTTGAGCAAACAGAGAATGTAGGTTTACCCGCGCGGGCTACCTGCCCCGACCCCCGCGAAGAATTATGCCCCAAAATGACCTAAATTATATATTTTTTCGACTAACAAAGAACAAGGAAAGGTTAATTATGTATTTTCAATCACATTTTCATGAAGAATTTTGAGTTTAAACTTGAGACACCTCAGTCAGTAAGCCAATCGTACCACCACCATCACCACCAGCCAGCCTGCTACCACCACAACCAGTCAGCCAGCTACGATAATCAGTCAGCAAACGGGGCCTAGAAGTGGTTATATAAACTTCATGAGAACATTATCTCTTCGAATTATTTTACTGCTTTATCTAAAATATGATAACACATACTTATTCGACATACATAAATACAGCCTCTCCGACTTACTATAGTAGGCTATACTTGCGTTACAGGATCCAAGTGCTTATTATTAACAAGGATTATATATAGATATATATATATATATATATATATATATATATATATATATATATATATATATATATATATATATATATATATATATATATATATATATATATATATATGTGGGGTGCCACCAAGTGTGGTAGGTGGAAAACAGGCCTGAGCGGACACCTTCCAGTATGAGTGCCTGGCCCAGACTGTAGGGGTGGGCAGGTACCGGTACCAGTACCGGTACTAACGGTACCTGCCCAGACTGTAGGGGTGGGCAGGTACCGGTACCAGTACCGGTACTAACGGTACCAGCTATACGGTACAGTACCGGTACCAGACCGCTCGGTACCGGTACCGATACTGACCAGTCGCTCATGATGTCCCTCATTTCTTCCTCACACGAGTGACAGGCTGAGACTGAGTGCTTAAGATATCTCGGTGATATGGATATTCTCTCTCTCTCTCTCTCTCTCTCTCTCTCTCTCTCTCTCTCTCTGTATTAAATGAATATTTATATTTTCGAAGAAAAAAAAAAAAAATATATATATATATATATATATATATATATATATATATATATATATATATATATATATATATATTATATATATATTATGGGTGGACTCATAGTCTAATAACAATAACAGTATATATTACCAAACCTTTAAAAAAAGAATCGGACATGAATAATTATCTAATAGATAAGTTAATGAAATAATGGAGGCGAGAGGGAGAATGAAAACAACAACCTAGGACAAAATGGCGGGCAGACCATGTGACTCGGCACAACAAATCGGTACTGTGGTTCCATTAAGGTTCCGGAACACTAAACGGTACCAGTTTACCGCCAGTGCCGGTTGCCGGAGCATAGTTTGTCGCTCGCCTGGAGTGTGGGGACATATTATGCCTTGCTGTGCTGAGGCACACGGTCTGCCCGCCATTTGGTCCTGCGCACGTTGTTGTTTTCATTCTCCCTCTCGCCTCCATTCTTTCATTGACCTATCTATTAGATAATTCTTCATGTCCGATTATTTTTTAAAGGTTTGGTAATATATACTCTTATTGTCATTAGACTATGAGTCCATCCATAATAACTATAGTGCTATTTTTTTTTCGAAAAAATAAATATTTAATTCGTACAGGAGAGAGAGAGAGAGAGAGAGAGAGAGAGAGAGAGAGAGAGAGAGAGAGAGAGAGAGAGAGAGAGAGAGAGAGAGAGAGAGGGGGGTCTTTAGAGAAAATTTTATTATTGATTTCATCAGACGTCATTAAGATGAAAAAAAAATTGAGTACCGGTACCGGTACAGGTACTAACAGTACCTGAGTTTTCGGTACCTGTACTACCGGTACTCAAATTAACGGTTCCTGTCCATCCCTACCAGACTGACGATTGCTGGGAGCAGGTTCAGAAAACACTTACATCGATGTAACTCCGAAATACATCCCTCCGCACTTCTATCGGGATTCAGAAAACATAAAACGGATGTAGCCGAGGATGTAACTCGGGTGTAAGTTACGCCAGCCTCGGAAGAGGTGTAAGTCTTGCATCCTTTCTTCAATTTTCAATGAAATGCTTTATATATAATGTTCCCCGATAAGGAAGTAAGAGTATATGAGTCAATAAAGCAAAATCCTTCCTTAAAAGCGATATGCTACACCGGGGATGGAATATATGTTGTAGAGTTCACTAATCACTATAGCCGTCAGGTCCGCCAACGGCTTAAGAAGAAGAGGAAGATTGGTGTTCTTCTTCTTCTTCTTTTGACCTGTACCGCCTTGAATCGCTTCTTAGGTCCTTTGTTATTTAGACTCAAATACTTAACTCTACACACTTAGATACTTCACTCTGCTCTGGGCTCTGTTTTTCCGTACACTTTGCCTACACGGTGTCTTGCTTTTCTATTTTATTTTACTTTTACTTTAGCCTACTTTGGTCTTTCTGCTTTTCCCTTTTTTATCCTTTTGTTTGTTTTTTACTATTACACTTGTTCTTTTCATTTATCTTTTACTGCTGTATTCTTTTCTCCTTGGAGGAATAATACACCGTATTCTTCCTCCAAGCTTTTCTCCCACACAGCTGATGCCACGGCTGCCTTGTGATTGGCTGGCACGCTTTGCTTAAGCGATTTGGATTCGCTGGCG
This sequence comes from Eriocheir sinensis, assembly GCF_024679095.1. Taxonomy (NCBI): domain Eukaryota; kingdom Metazoa; phylum Arthropoda; class Malacostraca; order Decapoda; family Varunidae; genus Eriocheir; species Eriocheir sinensis. Next base: position 22,575,546 of record NC_066518.1, read on the forward strand.
AGCCTGATGGCGTCATGAAGGCTTTCGCCCAATCAACTGCCTCTCTGATCCCACATCCTTTTTTTTCTGAATTCAGATGAAGCAAAGGATGTGAGGAGAGTGTAACTCTAAACGATGTAGGGAGTTACATCCTCGAACTTACATCCTCAATTCTGAATCTGGCCCATGGGCGCGTCAGTGGACGTGTGGGGAGCGGAAAGCGCGCCACAGCACGGGACACACATAGGTCGCGACATTTGAATACTACGGACGAATATACACATATATACACTACAACATCGCTCGGCCACCACCGGCATGTGTCCTCACACGAACATTAATATAATACTAGGTGAGGAACCTTTAACACACAAAAAAAGTACATAAATACAAAAATAATAGGCCATCTGTGGTAGCTTTACACAAAAAAAAGGCAAAGCAGAACAATGAGGATAAAACAAAATTAAGGAAGACAACTAGCAGACCTTAACTTCTGTCTGTAGGAAGAGGAGCTAGTGTCAGGTGGAGAGAGAATGGAAGGTTCAGAGGTAGAAGTGGAAGTAGGAGGCTGAATGTTAGGCGAAAGAGGCACATTCACATGCTTGAGCCTATCAGCGTGAACTACCTCTGAGCAATGATTGACCGGGTCATGAATGTTCAATTTATTACCATGCATCTTTGCAGTAATAAGATAAGGACCTGAATATTTAGGAAGCAATTTGCAAGAGCGGTCAGGTAATGCTTCATCACAGAGTCTCCGACACTTAAGGTGATGGGACTTGCTTGAAGGTGTTGTTTACGCAGCATCTCCTCGCGGGAAGCTTTAAGCTTATCCCTCACAGAAGCGTGAATACTTTGGAAATTGTGGAGCTGCATCTGAGTGTAGTCATCAAAGGAATAAAGGGGGCAAGGAGTCTACAGAATGACATCATAAGGCAGTCTTTTGTCATAGCCAAACAGGATGTATAGTGAGGCGCTTTGTCTGTGGAGGAATTGACTGAGTTGTTAATACAAGCAGCAACATGGGGAAGCCAATCTTCCCAAGATTCCTGAAAACGACCTGCATAATGACGCAGAATCTCTAAAAGTTTCATGTTGCTCCTTTCGACAAGGCCATTAGACGCCGGATGATGTGCAGTAATGAATGTTTGTTTAAATTTAAAATATTGGCAACTGTCACGAAAAATTGGTTCTTAAATTCTGTCCCATTATCGCTGAGAAGTACACGAGGAGAGGTGTAGGGGCAAATCAGGTTGGAGACAAGTGCATGAGCAACTGTCGTAGCAGACTTGCTGCGTAATGGAGCTGAAACCACAAAACGACTAAAGTGATCAACGCAGACAAGGACGTATGAGGAGCCTTGATAACTGCAAGGGAGCTGTAACAGATCAATGCCAACAACATCAAAAGGTCCGAAAGGTAGCGGATATTCCAAAATTGGAGCAGTTTTAGTGGAAGCTTTGGTTTGTGCACAGGACAGACACTGCGCAACATGTTTTTCAACGTCAAGTCTCATCGTAGGCCAGTAGTACTTAGCACGAGCCGCAGCTAAGGTTCTGTCCCGTCCGGGGTGACCAGCATGCGGAGTGTCGTGGAGAAGCTGCAGGACAGTCTTCACCAGAGCAGTAGGGATGACAACCTGAGTAACGTCTCTCCCTTTAATGGCCACTGTGCGACAAACAATGCCATCCTGTAAGGAAAAGGCAGAAAGGGGCACAGGTAGATGAGGTAATGTGGAGTCATCGCCAGACTCAAGGGCGTAGACGACTTTAGACCACAACGCGTCATGGCGTTGGGCCGTCTGAAGCTCGTCAAGTGAGAAGTTCTGGACCTCAGAAACTGCAGCGACAGGAATATGTCGGGACAACGCGTCAGCGACAGTGTTGGCTTTACCCGGTAGATACTTTATCACAGGGTTGAACTGTTGGATGGTGAGGTACCACCTAGCCAGGCGGCCGGTGAGATTCTTGCCACTGAAAAGAGTTGTAACTGCAGTGTGGTCAGTGTAAACTGTGATAGGATAGTTAAAAATAGTATCCTTGAAATGTTTGATGGCCCAGACAACAGCTAGAGCTTCAAGGTGAGTTACAGAGTACCTTGACTCAGGGTCAGTAAGTACACGGCTAGCAAAAGCAATGACATGTGGACGTTGTCCATCTACAGTCTGCATTGGAACTGCACCAATGCCCAAAGAAGAAGCGTCTGTGCACATAGTAAAAGGAAAGGTGTAGTCAGGAAACGCTAGGATCGGGGCATGTGTCAGAGCATGCTAGAGAGTATCAAAACTCTGTTGATGAGTGTCTTTGCACACGAAAGGAACATCCTTCTTTAGAAGACACGTTAAAGGGGATGCGATAGACGCAAAGTTTTTGACAAAAGCTCTATAATAACCAGCAAGGCCTAGAAAAGAGCGAACATGGTCAGTAGATTTGGGTGTAGGTAAGAAAGTCTTTTACGGCAGTGATTTTAGAATCAACAGTGTGAATGTCATTTTTATCGACAAGGTGACCCAAAAACTGAATACGAGACTTGAGAAAGTTGCACTTAGACAGCTTGACCATTAGGCCAGCTTCAGAAAGTCTATTAAAAACAACTTCAAGTTTCTGGAGATGAGAGTTCATATCATTAGAGTCAATGATAAGGTCATCAAGGTATACAAAGAGACCTTTGTGAATAGTGCCAGCAAAAATAGAATCATACGCTGGAATGTAAGAGGTGCAAAATGTAAACCCATGGGCAGGCGACACCATTCGTAATGACCTGTGGAAGTCGTGAAGGCAGTAATCTCCCGTGATGCTTTGTCCAAGGGTATTTGCCAGAAACCGGACACAAGTGAACACTGTGTTAGCCTTTCCAATAGACTGAAGCAATTTACCTAGGACAGGAAGTGGATAGCGGTCAGGGACCGTCAGAGCGTTCACTTTCCTGAAGTCGATGACGGGTCGATAGCCGTCATCTTTCTTGGATACAGGAAAAAGAGGTGAGTTCCAAGGGGAGTAGGACTCTTGGATGACTCCTTTCTCTAACATTTCCTCTACCGCGCTCTGAACAGCTTCTTGTTGGCTGTGTGGCAGACGGTAAGAAGGGACGTAAGACGGATGAGCATCAGATTGCAGTGCAATATGGTGACTGACTGTTGGTCACACCAAGTTGTTCTCCAGGCAAAGCAAAAGCTTGCCGGAGTTCTGATAATGTTTGCAAAAGAAGAGACTTGCTCTCAGGATAATCCATAACACTGACATGGGGCGTAATTTCCGCAATAACATCAGGCTGGGATGCAGTAGTTGCGTGCTCTGTGACACTAGCAACAGGAAGCACAGGTGGGTACTCCAAGACGGGCTCGTCGAGGATCTGGTACGTGCCCAGAAGCACACCATTTTTTATGGTGACTGGCGAACCCTTAGTATTTGTGACTGTGGCATCGCTGATATGATCAGGATGCACCGTAGCGAGTGTGGATTCTAAAGCCAGACGACGGATGCGCATAGTGTCAGGTAAGGAAAATACCTGGGTGCCGACAGGAGCAAAGTCCGGTAAACGAACAGAAAGTCGGACATAAGAAGTATGGCCAATATATTGGTCACTAATGACAACAGCAGAAACAAGGTCCTGAGCAGAGGTCGAACGTTTCTCCTTTGGGGCACTAGGCACTGTAGTGGCCATAGGCACACTCGGGTCCTGTGGGGGAACTGCGATGTCGTCAGGAGCCGTAGTCGCAAGGGCAAAGACAGTCAAGTTCAGAAGGGAGCTCGGGTTGTCCATAGCTTGGTGAAGGATCCCATCTGCAGAAATAGCAAGATTTTTAGGGAATATGTCAATAGAATGGGAAACAACGGACTGGATGCCTAAAAGTCCATCACACTGAAGGGCAAAATTTGGGGTGACAAAAAATTTCATGTTGAATACATTGGAGTCATGTGTGAAGGAGACAGGCAAAGTGATGGTGCCAAGAACAGTTAAGGCAGAGCCATCAACACCTTCTAAGGAAATTTACTGAAGCACCTGTGTCAATCCCTAGAGCAAAAGCAACACCGTTAACAAAGGACTGAATGCCAGAATTGGGACAAGCACCAATAATGGAGGGGATAGTGCTAGTGCTGCTTGTGGGTATGCATTAGTCTGGGTGGCTTTGATGGGGTCGCGAGACTTTCCCCGACTACTGGACAAGTGGACCCGAAGGGAAGCCCACATTACGTCTGAGACGCTGAATCTCATAGCTGTGGAGTGATTGCACGATTCATGAACGCGCCAAAGCACGGGGCACACATAGGGCGCGACATTTGAATACTACAGACAAATATACACATATATACACTACAACAATATATATATATATATATATATATATATATATATATATATATATATATATATATATAATATATATATATATATATATATATATATATATATATATATATATATATATATATATATATATATATATATATATATATATATATATATATATATATATATATATATATATATATATATATATATATATATATATATTAGGTAGGCTTCTTCCCGGTGGATCCTGATGGTCGGTCCAAGGCTTCTTCCCGGTGGGTCCTGATGGTCGGCCCAGCCCGTTCTGGCGCAGGTGAGTGTTTATAGTGGCGCCATCTTGCATTGGCTCATGCTGTCCTCCCGGAGCTCATCTTTAATACTTGAATCTAGAGTCTGGGTTGATAGGTGGTCTTCTTGACAGCATGTGGGTAGTTTTAAGCCACTCGGCGGCGGCTGAAAAATCCCAGCTTGGTGTCACCGGTCGGGAATTGTACTCGCGTCCTCTTGAACGCGGGGCCGTCTTGTTATCCGTTCAGCCACCGCCTACCCCTATATATATATATATATATATATATATATATATATATATATATATATATATATATATATATATATATATATATATATATATATATATATGGACTAGTACAGTGGTTCCCAGATTTTTTGTCCTGTGAACCCTTACAACGAAATAGGTTAAGCCAGCATAATTAATAGAAGATTTTGCTGCAAATAATGAATGCATTCATGTAAAATGCCTTGCATAATGTAGAGCAATTCTAGCATTTAAGCACTCAGTTTTAAGGATTGTTTACCGTAGTATGAATTTTCATTCCGAGCTCCATGTCTCCAATTTCAGTATAATAGATCTAAAAGTATTCGTAATCTCTATGGACCCCTTGAAATTATCGGGATCCATTGATCCCTGGTTTGGAACCTCTGGAGTAGTGGTTTCATATCGTAAAAAACACACTCCAACTGGAGCACTTTTAAAATAGCCTAATATTACAAATTATTATATTACACAAACTTGCTTAACTCTTTTCCTTTCCAACTTATCGATAATCTGTTAACACAATAGTTTTCGAGATACTTTTCTCTATCGCATGCCAGTGGTTGTTTTTACAGTAGCTTAATAACTCCATGAAAAAAATCGGCATGAAGTAAAAAGTGGTACAATCATTTATAACCCGTCTTTGCCTACAACACGCAATATTCCCTTTAATTTTAGTAAATTTAAGATGTTTATCAACACAGTCACAATCTGCTATCTTTCTACTGTACAGTGATGAAGAAACCAAGTAAGTATTACGTGACATAATTATGTGGACTATATAACATATAATACAACTTGTAGTTTGACGAGGTATGTTTCCTGCTGTGAGCGGGGGAAGGTGTAGCACAGTAGCAAATCGAAATGAAGTATCAGTAGGAAATGAAGCATCGTTGTGCGCATGCGCTTCTGTCAAACACACACACACACACACACACACATGCGTGCTCGCCCTCTTGTGGCGGAGCGGAGGGTGGCTCTCCTCAGAGCATAACCACGCAGAGTTCTAACCTCCTTATAGTAGTTTATTATAAACATCACAGCTCTGCCCACGACTGGGTGGTGTATGAAAGGTAAATGTACATTGTTCTCTACTTCACAAATACGCCTTTACTATTTTGTTCAGGATTAGGCGATCAATATCTAATTTATTTAACCAGATAGGCTATTGAATATATGTATTGTTTTATATCGTCCAGCATCCAATGGTAAAATGACCAGTGCTGGACAATATATGAATAGGAATAAAGGAGTATAACAGTAGCTTCTGTCGCTACACACGAAACTTCATAGCTTACTCCTGAAAAAAATCTCTCTCTCTCTCTCTCTCTCTCTCTCTCTCTCTCTCTCTCTCTCTCTCTCACACACACACACACACACACACACACACACACATTTTCACTTCATCCCTATTAGCCTATTTTCGTGTTTTTACTTATCCTACAACTATATATATTTTTTTCTCTTCAGTATTTTAACGTGTGCGTGTGAGAGAGAGAGAGAGAGAGAGAGAGAGAGAGAGAGAGAGAGAGAGGCTATGACTAGTTTCATATGTAGCGACATCAGCTGCTGTTATACTCCTTTACTGTTTATATATTATGCAGCACTGGTCATTTTAACATTGGATGCTGGACGATATAAAACAGAACAATAAATATAAAAGTAGGCTTGTTTTACAGCACAGGAGACAGCTCAAGGGCAACAAAAAGAAAGTGTAGAAAAAAGCCCGATAATCGTTGCTCCGATCTCTGGTTAAGTAAACTAAATACTGATCGCCTACTTCTGAACAAAATAGGTGAGACGTTTTTGTAAAGTAAAAAACAACGTACATTCAACTCTCAGACATCACACAGCCGTGGGCAGTGGTGATGTTATAATAAACTAAGGAGGACAGAAATCCCTGTACGGATTATGCTCTGAGGAGAGCCACCCCCCATCGCGCGAGAGCGAGCATTTTTTTTTTTTTTTTTTTTTTTTTTTGGTGAGACAACAGCGTATGCGCACAACAAAGTTTCATTTTTAACTGGCACTTCACTTCCTTCTGTCACAGAGGCCTCACGTCGCTGTCCAATTAGAGACTAGCTTATAAAAGCAGCCTAGGACACTGTTGCTAGCTACAGACATTTAGAGTATAATGTTACTACTACTATAATTATACTACCATTAAGTTTATCACGAAATAGTATAGATAGTATATAGGGGACATTCACTCGCTCCCCTATGATAACCCTGTAACCGGAGCGACGGTGGCTCCCCAAGAGGCGCGCGCGTAACATGTGATGGCAGTTGTTTTTGTGATGGCACCCTACACACCAATGTTTAGGGCCTTTAGGCTGACTAATATTCTAGAAGAAATAAATGAGAAGATAATACACACGAGTGTCGCTTGTCATTGACAGCTGTTCATGAGTAGTCGTTGGTAACTGATAGCTCATACCTACCTCTCCACTTGACACATGGCCTTCGACTGTACTGTAGATCTTTATTTAAAACTGCTAGCAGCATATGTTCATGTTACAGCCTATAGATTGTAAAGCGAATGTTGACCATTATAGCAAATAGGAGAGGCTACACCTGTGTTGATACCTTAAAAATGTTAATAGATTTTAGATATAGCAGAACGAAGAGAAATAATCTTCATTTTATAAGCACTTATAGCCGGTAACACAAATATAGTCAATTATAACAAATCGGAGGCTGTACTTGTGTCGATAGCATAAAAAATGTGTTATTTAGTTTAGATAAAGCTATACATAGAACATATTCCTAATAAGTTTATATAATCACTTGTAGACTCAGGTGGCTGACTGCAGGGTGGTAGTGGTGACGGTGGCGGGCTGACTGCTGGTGGTGCTGGTGAAGGATGACTTGTGCTGGTGATTGTTGTTCAAAGATTGATCCCTCCCTATAGGGGGAAGCACGGGCCTTTGACAATGGCGGCCCGTAGCAGGGTGCCGAAAGACCAACTCTATCGGCTGACGTCTGCCGACCCGACCAAGTCGGTCTGTCGACGAGGACTGGCGTGTATCTGGTAGTGGGGATGGTGGTGACTCACCGTGACTGACTGGTGGTGATGATTAACTGGCTGAATGATGGTTGTGGTGGGGCCTGACTCACTGGGTGACTGGTGGTGGTAGTGTTGGTGTGGCTGGCTGATTGGCTGAGGTGGTTGGCTAGCTGACTGGTGATGGTGGTCAAGTGGTGTTGTGGATGGCTGTCTGACTGGGGTGTCTGACAAGTCTAAACTCAATATTTTTTTATAAGATGTGATGATAATTTATGACTAACCTTTACTTGTTCTTTATGAATCGAATAAATGATAGCTTATGCCTTTCTTTGCGAGAATTAATGCATTTTAAATCAGCACATCACAGAGAGCCCGACATATGTTTACCTATTTCTTTCTCCTTCCTCTTTCTTCTTTCCACCAATCTCCCTAGTCCATCCCTGCGATCTCGTTTTTCCTGCATTTTGCTGCCTACCATATTTTGTTTCTCTACCCTTGCACCTTTTCTTTCTTCATCCTCCCTTCTCACATTCCTTTTCATATCGCTTTTTTTCCTTGCTCCTTTCTTGATCCCTCCCTTCAGGTATTTTCTCCCCCTTCCCCTTCCTCAATTCAGGCTCTAATTTCTACTATTAGTCTCTCTCTCTCTCTCTCTCTCTCTCTCTCTCTTTCTTCGATCCTCCATCTCACCCACTCCTCCCCAGGCAATTACATGTCCCCCTTCTCTCTCTCTCTCTCTCTGCAGAACTACTGAAGTCTGCGTCCATTTTCATTTTTCTCATTTTTTCCTTTCCCTTCCATTTTATGTTTCCTGAGGCTTATCGTTTCTTCTCTTTCCCTAGCCCTGCCACTCTCTCTCTCTCTCTCTCTCTCTCTCTCTCTCTCTCTCTCTCTCTCTCTCTCTCTCTCTCTCTTCCCTGAATGATTGAGCGAGGCAAAAATAGATTTAAAAAAGAAAGTTTAACGATTTTCACGCTCCAGAATTGCCTGAGAGAAAATATGGACAACGAAAACAGTTTAGTTGTAATTATGAAGGAGAGGGTAGAAAAAAAGAGAACTTTCAGTTATATTTGAGAGAAAAATCGTTGTAGAAGAGAGCAAAGGGAAAAAAAGAACCGGAAAATGAAGTAATGAAATAACGCTATGTAAAGTAGAATATGCTTCGTGAAAGAAAAATAAAGAAATTTGTAAAAAATGTATTAAAAAAAAAAAAAGATAACAGACGTGACTCCATGGTGAACTGGTTTGCACTCCTAGCTAAAAATCTGCAGGTCTTATTCAATTCCCCGGCGCAGGAAGTCTACGTACACCCCACCGAGCAGTTCAGTCTTTCTTTCGGGCTGGTCTATAAATGAATAGCTGGGGAAATCTTTGGAACGTAAATGTGATAATTCGGATGTCAACCTATTTTCTTGTTTAGGTAATGGGTTATTTTTATTCCATGTGAAATTGGGAACAGCTGCAGAAGAAAAATAGGTTCTTTTCTGACACAGGTTAACGGACCAATGTGACGGTAGATGAGCACAACCACGCACAGCTATAAAGTGTGACTCCACCAAACTGTACCAGAATAACTACAACAACCCTTACCACCACCTCCAGCTATCTCCTCCTCCTTCTCCTTTTCCTTCCTCCTTTTCCCCTCCTTCTCCTTCTCCTATCCCTCCTCCTCCTTCCCCTTCTCCTCTTCTTCGTCCTTGTCCTCGTCCTTGTTCTCCTCCTCCTCCTCCTCCTCCTCCTCCCTAACCCTGCAATAAAAATAGTAAGTAAAAAGGAAATATAATAAAAAATCTTTACACTATTCCAAATCAACGCCGCGAGAGTTTCACACAATTGCGCAACTCAAGGCGCATCGTCACTCATTTGGACTTATTTCGAAACAGGGGCAGAACCATTGAGAACCTTATTTCGACGCACTTCCGACAGTTTCACTCAAACTTGCCTTGCTTTCCAACAACACCCGCTGGCGAGGGGAAAGGAATGGATCGGGTTGTATTGAATGGGAGGGGATGGAGAAGGAATGACATGGATAAGGGATGGAATGGAATGAGATTGGGTGGAAATGAATGGGAAAGAGAATGAAAGAAATGGGAGAGAAAGGCAAGGAAGGAATGGTAAGGGAAGGAAAGGATGCAAATTAATGACAAGGGAAGACAATGAAAGATGAAGAAAGGTTATTAAAAGGGAGGGGAGAGGAATGGTAGGGACGGGAAGGGATAGAAAGGGGAGGGAAGGGCAGGGCCTGGAGACGAATGGAAGGGATGGGAAAAGAAGGGAAGGAGCGGGAAAATATAAGATAAGGGAAAGTAAGGGCGGGGAACGGAATTTAAGCAGAGAGGAAACACACTGAAGTAAACGACGATCGTTCTTATATTTATATGATGGGTGAGACGGAATGTAAGAAGTGGAAACTGGGAAGTAAGAGTAGCAAATAAGAAGTTAAGGGGTGCGACTGGATGATGATGAAAGAGAAAGGCAACTTAAGAGCAGGGGAAAGAAAAGAAGCAGAGGGCGTAAAGAAATAATTAACTAATTTATTAACGGGGAACCTACATCAGGAGGCACGTCGCTTCACTCACAAACCTACTCCAGTACTGACGGTCAACCCGGGTAAACATCAACGCAGCTGCCCTTCTCATTTTAGGCACCAAGGATCGATCGACTTTCCCAAAGCAGGAGCTACATGGTCGTCGGGTTGTCTCGTACAGAACAAAAAATATGACCAGGGTTGACGTAGGAGAGGCGTCCAAGAGACGGGACCACATAGCCGGATTTGGCGTTCACGGACTAAGATGTTAAAAGCCCTCGATTCAGTTTCACGAAATAATCGCTGGTTTGACACGAAGTCATTGCACCGATACCCTCATGATCCTGAGCAGGCACGCCTTTCCAAGTCTCTATTAAGTATCCGTGTTTCACAGCCACACAGTAAAACAGGAACCACAGGTGACTTTAAGATTCGCGTACACAGATATCGGCAACGCCATATAATCGTGTTGAGCGAGTCCATAACACCCTGGGACAGTCCCATCCGTCGAGTGACTTCCTGATAAGAACCACCATTGTCATTCACAGCGCCACCAAGAGATGTGAAGCTTTTGGCGAGCTCATTGTCCTCACCACATGTAAGAAGAGACTGAACCGTGTCATCCAGCAAGTCTCTACCGACTGCACCTTGTTTTTGGTTTAGGAGACCCTCAGTACTCTAGAGGCTTCGCCTCCTCAAGCAGCACTTCGAGAGCCATCACTAGGACCTTCGACGATGCCGCAAGACGTACACCATCTTCAGCAAAAAACAAGATAAGTGACCTTGATGTTGCTAACATATGCTCCTCAACAGCTTTGATCAGCAACTTTGCCTATTATCTAGCGACTTTTTCTAGTCCATGCAGATGTTAAAAAGTGATGAAGCAAGGACACACCCTGCTTCATTTCTGAATTAACGGGGAAGGAACCGAAAACGCTTCCCCCACACTTCACAACACTTTCAGTCCCTGAATAATGGCCAGGCATCAGGTCAACACTGTTTGCAAGGATCCCACATACCCGAAAAATGACCTTAGAGTGCCTCAGTATGCACTGAGTCAAATGTCTTCTTGAGATCGACCTAGGCCGCGCGTAGCACCTGCCAAAACGAAGGTAGAGAGCAAAATGCTAGGATCCGGTCAGTTGTTGACTTTTGGGCGCTAACCCAGATTGCTAAGGTCTGTGCAACTTTCGCAGATGGGGTCGAATTTGCTTCAGCAGCAGATGAGAGAACATTATTCTCGGCACACTAAGCACTGTAATATCACGGTAATGATTGCAGTCCTGTCGTTCCCCTTTCCCTTTCCAGACAGGGGCCATCAACCCTCTCTTTCAGTTTGATGGATAAATAAATTATGAAAAAAAATGAAGGGAAAAAAGGAGTAAGATAGGGAAGAGAAGGGAAAAGTAAATGAGAAATTGGGAACGGAATGGAAAAACATATTTATAAATAAATAAAACAGAGCAAAAAGTATAGGCTATAGTCTGTTAGAAAACTAATGATGGTGATGATGATAAGTATGCTGATGATGACCGTGATGATGATGATGATGGTAGTGAATATGACGGTTTTGCTGCTGCTGCTGCTGATGATGATGATGAGGAGGAGGAGGAGGAGGAGGAGGAGGAGTCTGTGGAAGTAAAATGGAAACATGAAAGAGTAAGTAATTGAGACCTAATTAGCTAATAACAAGAGTTCCGTATTTAATATTCTGTAATATATTCATCAGACACTTCAATCACCTGTATAACATATCAAAGCACTTACTCGCGTTCATAGGGGTCCGTTAAATTTACTCATGTCGCTACGAGACAGCGGTTAATGCGATATTTAAATAAGTTGACAGTTTTTCCGTTTATTACTATATAATGTAAGAAAATTATTCCAATGATGCTTCGAGATATCGATGACCATGGTGATATTGATCCCAAAAATAAATATTTCAGATATTAAGTGCAAAGACTTCTTATACGCCGGTGTCACACTAGGCGGTTTTGCCGCGCGGTTTCGCCGAGCGGTTTCGCCGCTTTTGCGATAACACACACAAACTAATTGGAGGTGTCACACTGGGCGGTTTTGCCGCTCGGTGCCGCGCGGCAGCCGTCCACCACCGCAGCATGCTGCGGCAGAACCGCCCTGCCGCGCTGCCGCTTCCCGCCGCGATTGAGGACTCAACACACACAGTTCAATGCACGTGGTCACACTGGGCGGTTCCGCCGCGCGGTAGACCACCATGTTTGACGTTGATTTGTTTATTCAGTTAGTGTAATTGTCAATCTTTCCTTGGCAGATATTGCCCTCCTGAACTGGGTGTTTTGTTTGGAGATGTGAGACCTTAGAACTTGCAGCAATTTATCAAATGAAGCCTTGGTCATTCGGTAATTAACAACATAAGAACATAAGAACGTAGGAGTGTGCAAGAGGCCGGTAAGCCTGTACAAGGCAGCTCCTTTGAACCTAAGCTCCCGTGAATCTAACCCCACCTATTATCACTGTCTATGAATTTCTCTAATCTAATTTTTAATGCGACAATTGTACGGGCACTCACCACATGACTCCTCAGGCTGTTCCGCTCATCTACCATTCTGTTAATAAACCATTTTTTTACCTAGTTCCTTGTTGCATCTGAATTTATCCAGTTTAAACCCATTACTTCGTGTCCTACCCGGTTCTTTTACCAACAGAACCTTTTTAATACCCCCCTTATTACAGCCCTTCATCCATTTATAAACCTCGATCATGTCTCCACGCATTCTAGAGAATGCAAGTTTAACTGTGTGAATCTTTCCTCGTATGGCAAGTTTCGTAACCCCTGAATCATCTTAGTCATCCTTCTCTGTACCGATTCTAACATTTTTATATCCATTCTATAGTAAGGTGACCAGAACTGAACCGCATAATCAAGATTAGGTCTAATTGATGCTAAATATAGCTTGAGGAAGACTTCGGCGCTTGCTTACGCTCCTTGATATAAAACCCAGTACCCTGTTTGCTCGATTTATAGCTTGAACGCATTGTGCCCTTGGACGGAGATCAGAGCTCACTAACACCACATATTCTCATAAAACTTTTCAAACTTTTCACTAGTTTCCCTCTCATCATGAAATGGGTGAACCTAATTTCTCAGGCATGTGGGCTCTTTAAGTAATCCTTCTGCCTCAAGGACACAAACAACGTTGCGGTTACGCGCGGCGGAACCGCCAAAGTGTGACATGGTACTGGTTAGGCGGCGGCGCCGCCCTTCCCCACCCAGCGGTTTTGCCGCGCGGCGAAACCGCCCAGTGTGCGCGGCTCAGGGAGACCGCGCTGGTGCCACATCACCCCATCACTCTCCTCAGAGGGTCTCGCTACTTCTCTCTCTCTCTCTCTCTCTCTCTCTCTCTCTCTCTCTCTCTCTCTTTCCATGGTGGCGGAAGGGTGAATGGTGCGGCCTGGCGCCTGTTGCCATGGTCCCTCATCCGGCAACTTCGCATGAGCCACGTTGCCAAGTGAAATGGAAGGTTTACAGATTCGTTGTCTTTCCCTCAAACCCCAAGCCATTCATAACACCATGCAGTCGTATCATGAATATATATATATATATATATATATATATATATATATATATATATATATATATATATATATATATTCCATAATTATATAACGTACAGACTAACAGTGAGACAGATCGTCATCCGCAGGTCATAGCGAGATGTGTAAACAATGGGGGGTTCCCCGGGCCAAGCCACAGGGCTCAAGTTAGAGTCGATAGACCATAGTCAGGTTATATTTAAGTATTTTACTGGACTATATATTTTAAAAGTCCTGGGTTTTATTACTTCTCAGATCAATTAATAATCTTGCCTAGTTTGCTTTCGGACGTAGCGGGGTTTTCACCCTTTCCTTTTGGTGTCGTTAATAGAGTTCAAATGGATAAATTTTGCCCGATTTCTAAGTCGCTGAAATGAACAATACAGATAGAATGGATCTCATCACCGACACTTTTGGTACTCTGCAGGGTAGTGCCAAAGAACTATAGGCATGCCTATCCATTGTATAAACCGTTGTTCATCCACTAACGAAACGGAAACATTTTACACTTGAAAATCCTCCAGAACATTTTAGATAATGTATAAGGGACCGGAAGTCTCTAGGAGCCCACCTATTTATAAGGACATATTTGGTGATCGCAAACATGGGTTCTCTCGCCTCCCTCGTAGTCATGTAAGGGGTCTGGCACATTATTTTCTCACGTCGATTGAGTAAGAATTTGAGCGAGAAATTAATCTTTCAACTTTCTAAGAGTCTGCTACCCTCTTTGTCTCCAGTGATCAAGCCACCGTTCGGTGCGTTTTTGTATTCATTTATGGAATATATCTTCTGAAGGAAAATGTCATGGCAACCTGTTATTTTTATGATTTTTATATAGTTATAAATAATAGCTTTTTTTTGGTAGTAATGGTAAAGGTAAAGTTGAGGGGATTCGCTGTAACTATGAGAGGCGGTGGCTGTGTGGTCACCGTGCGTCCGTGGTGTCCCGGAGGACCCGGGGTCAAGTCGCGGCCCCCGCTACAAAATACCAATTTTCATTCAGTCATCGCCGATTTACTTAAAACTACATACATGCTGTCCTAAGGACTACATATCAACCCGGACTCTAGCGAAACTCTCTAGAGTGGAGCAAAGATGAGTTTTTGAAGTAGCCATGAGTCAAGCAAGATGCCGCCTCAATGAACACTTGCCTGCACCGCTAACGAGATAGGGACGCCCATCAGGCCTCATCAAAAAAGCCTACCGGTGCTACAGGCTGAACGTAAAAAAAAAAAAAAAAAAAAAAAAAAAAAAAAAACGCGTGGCCATATAATGGCTATCCCTAGATAACCAAAGTCATAGTTTTTATCTGTCACTCTTGTGTATTTTTGTTAACAAAATATTCTTCGCATACCTTATGACTTTTGTGTTTTCATACATTGTGAAAGTTATTTACTCCATGAATTAAAAAAAAAAATCAGAGATTGAAATAAACTCATTTTTAGAGTTGGCCCTAATCTCGATTTTGGCTATCACATCCATTTTTTTTATAATGGCCAGCAATGGCGCCAATGGCGTATGGATCGCTTTGAGAAGAAACCCCTACCAATATCTGCATCGCTTCGCTTGAATGGGTAGATCGATGTTTCTAATTCTAGAGTTGGTTTGTGGCTCAGAAAAGGAAAAAAATGGAATGGTCGACGTTACTAAAATTCTTTATGTACTTGAGGATCTGAATCATATCCCCTCGTTAGCGACTCTTCTCCAGTGAAAAAGGTTTAGTCGCCGGGGTCCTCAAGGAGGAGTCATTTTCTCAGCGAGTCGCTGAAGTCTCTCTAATGATTCAATGTCGTTCCTGCAATTAACCTTGTAGCAGCGACGGGCCAAATTTGTGGCACTGCATACTCGAGGTGCCATGGTCTCATTTTTTCGTTTAAAGAAACATGATCCCCTTCAGCTACGTTTTTACCACCAGAATTGCACTGCATACTCGAGGTGAGGTCTTTCAACTGAGTTATATGAAGATTACATTACTTATGGTGTCTTACACAAGAGGAGGAAGAGGAAAAGGAGGAATAGGAGGAGAAGGAGGAGGAGGAAGAGGAGGAAGAGAAGAATGAGGAAGAGAGGAAGAAGAGGAAGAAGAGAAAGAAGAGGAGGAGGAGGAGGAAGAGAAGGAGGAGGAGCAAGAGCATGAAGAGGAGGAGGAAGTGAAAAGAAAAAAAGGAGAGAGAGAGAGAGAGAGAGAGAGAGAGAGAGAGAGAGAGAGAGAGAGAGAGAGCACAACAAACTCACATTTTCTTTCCTCTTTGCACCCTTCTTTTTCTCTCTATCCCTTCCCCTTTCTCCCTATGCCCATTATATTGACTAGTAAAAGCATCAAAACATTTAAGAGTTTTCACTTCCATTCCATTCCATTCTTTTATTATTTTTAGCTAATGGACTTCAGTGTTAGCTCTTTTTCTTTCTCTTTTTTTCCATGAATCCATAAAATAGAACATATCTATGGCAGAGTATTTGTTCATATTATTTTCCTTTCAAGTTATATACTTTGAACATTTTTTTTGTTTTGGTAAACTTTCTCATCATATTTTACTTAAAGAAGCGTGTACTCATCCTTACGTTCGAGCTATAAAGCTGCTGGACCCATAAATAGATTACTAAAAAGGAACAGAAAGGGAGGATTATTATTTTTAACAATCTACAAACAATTTTTTATTCTTTTAAAGTCCATTTTCGTTCCCAGATATGTGTTCTCGTAAAGATTTCATTTATTTCTCATTTCATATAAAACACCAAACAACCTGTTCTCATTTTTTTCCATTGCTACCTATTTGTTCATTATATTTTTGCCTTGTGTGTATATTGAGAGAAAATTAATGGATTGAAAGTAACACAGAACATATGAAAAAATAAACTATCGTTTTCTATCCTCTTTGTCTATAACGTATACTTTTCTTAGCATTGGGGCTTTGCTTTCTCTTTCTGCCCATCGTATATTTTTTTTTTCAAAAGGCACAAGAAAATAAGTTGCCAAAATTATCAAGTCTTCTGGCAAAGTGTAATATATTTTTCGAGTTTTATTATGAAGACAAACGAAAGTCAGAAAGAAACTACACAGAAATAAAATAAGATGAAGAAGAAGAAGAAGAAGAAGAAGAAGAAGACGAAGAAAAAGAAGAATAAAATGAAGAAGAAAAAGAGGAAGAAGAAGAAGAAGAAGAAGAAGAAGAAGAAAGTAGTAGTAGTAGTAGAAGAAGAAGAAGAAGAAAACGACGCAACGACGACGACGACGACGTAGAAGAAGAAGAAGAAAAAGAAGAAGAAGAAAAAGAAGAAGAAGAAGAAGAAGAAGAAGGGAGAGAGAGAGAGAGAGAGAGAGAGAGAGAGAGAGAGAGAGAGAGAGAGAGAGAGAGAGAACAAGTTCCTGGAACGTGAAGTAGTATTATTGAAGAAATGGAGGTGAAAGAAGAGACGAAGAGAAAGAGAAGATAAGGTGAATGATGAAGAGCAGTCGAGCGCAAATGATCAAGAGGAACACAAAAATCAGTGGAATAAAAATGTAGAATAAGGAGGGAGAGTAAAGAGAAACTTGAGAATATAAAATAAGTTTGTAAGTCACGTGAAGGATAACACGAAGAAAAACGAAGAATAGATGCATTACTGAAAAAAAAAAAATCGGAGGCAAAATATAATGAGTAGGGGAGACCGGGTCTAGTTGTTACACGGGTAGGTTGTTACAAGGCCGTTATTTCAAACTTCCTTATGTAGATGGCGCGCGAGACTCTACCGTTTACAAGCCTACTCCATGCCATCATAACTGCCACTGAGTGTTGCACTGACGGACCTTCGCCTTCAAAGCTATGGCTTAAAAAAAAAAATTAACTCCAATTTTTTTTTTTGTAGCAATAGTAAATCCTTAATTGATCAAACAAGCATGATATCACTGAAGTTGTTTGTAGCTCATTAGGATGTATTGGAAGTGTTCTTCGATACGTGAAGTCATGCCGTGGATACCACACATTGTTAGTGTTGGGCGCGTGGTTATACACGAAAATGTATGGATGAGGCTAATTGTTACAGTGTATCAAATTACCCCAGGCACAGAACAACTTCCAGGTGAAGAATTGGTAGAGTGTGTGATCTGTAAGGACTGGGCACACACTGACTGCACCGACGGACGCCGGGACTATCTGTGTGATCTGTGCAACCAGAAACTGATGGAGGATAATGATTCCGACTAGATGATTAACCAAGAAAATCAACTGTCAAGGACTAAGAATATTAAATCATGCCAATAGACCACTTGCTGTGCTTCAGAGTTTCGATAATTTATTTAAACATACTTTTGAGTTGTAAGTGACATCAGCCGTATCCATATAAAGGCTTCGTTTAATGTAATTGTAAGAGAAAATCAGCTGTAACAAATTACCCCAGAGGGTGTCACAACTTACCCCTTGCCCGGGGTAAATTGTTACGGCTGAGACCACCTCATTAATTGAAGCTGTATTACTTAACGTAGTATTGTTTTGTTCTTTTGTCAGTGATTTCAATAAATGGAGACATTTTCCTAATTGGACTAGCAAGGAAACTTCATTTCAGTAAATTCTTGTGTGTGCTGAGCCAAAAAAACAAAAAAATTGTAACAACTAGACCCGGTCTCCCCTACTATTCGGAGAAAGAGGAAAAGGATGAAGCAAGTCGGGCAGGTGAGTATGATGTTATGAGGATATTATCTTTGCAAGGAAAATGAAGTGATATGAGGAGGAAGAGAATGGGTAGAAAGGAGGAGGAGGACAAGATGGAGGAGGAGGAAAAGGAGGAGCTGAATGAGAAATAAGAGGAGAGGTGGAGGAGGAAGAGGTTAGGACGAGGAGAAGCAGGAGGAGGAGGAGGAGAAGGCGGAAAAGGAAAACGAGAAGAAGGAAGAGGAGAAGGAAGAGGAAGACGAGCAGGAGGAGGAAGATGAAGAAGAAACTGAGAAGCAGGTGGAGGAGGAGGAGGAGGAGTAGGAGAAGGAGGAGGAGGAGGAGGAAGAGGAGGAGGAGGAGGAGTAATAGGAGGAGGAGGAGGAGGAGGAGGAGGAGGAGGAGGAGGAGGAGGAGGAGAGGGAGGAGAAAACAAGAGAAGGATGGCGAGGAGAAGGAGAAGGAGGAGGAAGAGAATAAAAAGATGAATAGTTGAAAGAAAAGAGATTAGGATAGTGTGTAATGAAACTTTAATTTTCAAGCGGCAAAATCAGGAATTAGGGAAAGAGTAAGAAGTACATAAATAAAACATGAGAAAGAGGACATGAAGGCAGAGCAGAGGAAAAAGATATGGTGAAACTTGCAGTTACGGATCAAAAGCGCAATATTAGATACATACCAAAGGGAAGGAGGAAGAAAAGGCACATGAAGAAGAGGATGAGACGAGGTAAGCTGTATGAAGAGGCGGAAGAAGAGGGGGGGAACAGAATGTGATGAGACTATTATCTTCGGGAAGCATGTCAACAAGCTGAGTAGAAGCGGCTCAGATGACTGACACAAGCTCGACAACTCCAAGGTTTATCCGGAAACTCTTGGCAGAATAATAATAAAGAAAGAGTGAGGGGCGGGAAAAATATTAATAGCTTTCTTCCTGAGTGATGTGCAAGACAGGGGGAAGAAAGAAGGTAAGGGAGGTAGTGAGGGTGGGAGAGAGAAGAGTTGACTTGGGGTAAGCGGATGATATATATATATATATATATATATATATATATATATATATATATATATATATATATATATATATATATATATATATTTGTGTAAGTGGGGAGCAACCCTTCTTTTATACGTGTTTTGTTAAAGATTATGCCATAATGGGAGTTTACCCATTCTTTATATACTTTTTTCAAACTTTCTCACAGATTGCATAATGTGAGGTTTTATCAAATAAAGAAGTTGCCTAAACTATATTCTTGTAAATGCAACGTGTTTCGCTCTACCTCGAGCATCTTCAGGCTAAAAAAAAAAATTAATTAATGGCAAAAATATAAAAGGTAAGGTGTAAAAACGTCAAAGTTTAAAATGCAAAAGTATCATATGTAAATTTTTAAATATTTTTTTAGTTTACATTTTTCACTTTTACATTTTATACTTTGGCACTTTTACAGTTTATCTTTTATATTTTTACCACTTTTATTATTAGTTAATTTATTTATTTAGTCTGAAGATGCTCGAGGTCGAGCAAAACGCGTCGCATTTACAACAATATATATAGTCTAGGAAACTTCTCTATTTTTTTTATAAAACCTCACATTAAACAACTTGTGAGAAAGTATGAAAAAAATAAAGAAAGAATGTGTAAACTGCCATTACGGCATAATCCTTAACAAACTTGTGTGTATATATATATATATATATATATATATATATATATATATATATATATATATATATATATATATATAGAGATAGAGAGAGAGATAGAGAGAGAGAGAGATAGAGAGAGAGAGAGAGAGAGAGAGAGAGAGAATCTTAAAATATATGAGAAAAATTATATTGGCATGTTAATGAAAAAACAAAACAAATAACATGAAACGCAAAGAAAACAAAGACGACAAGATAATGTGGCAGATAAAACACAAAGGCAACAGGTAGACAAACAGTTTGAAGCTGAGGAGCAGTAAAGAGCAGGGAGAGAGAGAGAGAGAGAGAGAGAGAGAGAGAGAGAGAGAGAGAGAGAGAGAGAGAGAGAGAGAGAGAGAGATACGCGTGCGTACACACACACACACACACACACACACACACACACACACACACACACACGATTTATCTCCGTAAATCAGTGGTTAAATCTCTGCGCAGCAATTATTCGCCTGGCAGGCAATGGTTCGACCCTGTCAGGCCAGGATTTTCCCGATGACAAGGATTGGTTACTGTCCTTCCCTAAGCAAGGGAGTGGGGGTGGGTGGGTGCGAAGGTTGCAGCAGGGTACTGCTGCAAGTACACTTTTTTATGTACTTCCTATACCGCCGGTATGCTTTATAATTCTTAAGGGGCCTCTTGGACGACCCCAGCCGTTAATGGCGCAAACAAATTTTATTTATTGTGGCTGCATGGGCCATGCTGCCCCCCGGCTGAAGTCGCTGAAGTTAATGTTGATTCACAATCTAGGCAGGATGTGGTTAATCTTCCGCCACTCGAATGTAGTTTGAAAAATCAACGTTTTCCGCTGGGACTCGATCTAAGTCACAGGCTCACCACGCCCGCAGGCTGACCATCGGCCACCGCCTCCCCAGGGGTGACAAGACCAACTGGTGATCAGGTCTTGGTAGAGGTGATAAATTATACACACACACACACACACACACACACACACACACACACACACACACACACACACAGAGAGAGAGAGAGAGAGAGAGAGAGAGAGAGAGAGAGAGAGAGAGAGAGAGAGAGAGAGAGAGAGAGAGACTTACATGCAACAGGAAACACAGATATGGAAAGAGAAGAACAAATAGACAGCATGACAGACACACACACAGACAGCCAGACGCGTGAGATAATTGAGAGAGAGAGAGAGAGAGAGAGAGAGAGAGAGAGAGAGAGAGAGAGAGAGAGAGAGAGAGAGAGAGAGAGAGAGAGAGAGAGAGAGAGAGAGAGAACGGCAAAATGAAGAAAATGAAGTGACAGGACGAGAGACAGGGTGGCAGACGGGACAAGCAGGCTGGTGGATAGACAGGGAGACAGACAGGGTAAAAGGGAGCTCAGGGAAAACATCACAAATATGATTAAGGAAAAAGATCATTACCAGGACGCGACCAAATTTTCCTCATTATGGTTGTTTTAATGTCACGTGCGTTTTCCTCAAACTAGTTTCCGTTATTCTTTCATCCTTCTAGTCTCCTTCGTTTCTCCATGTTTCTTACTTTCAGCATACTTTCTTTTGCCATTGATCGTTAGTCATATATATTTTCTGTTCCCGCAGTTTCATTTCACTTTTTTTCTGCTCATTTTTCTTCTTTCTCATCTTTTTTGTTGGCATATTCCCTTTTTCTTCTTCATTTTCGTACTCTAGTAAGACACATTTATGGAGTCCAATTGGGAGTTGTTTAGCCGTGGATATGCCAAACCCAGCCTCTGGAGCCCACGTGGAGGTGAGGGAGAAAGTAGTATGCTGTTCATGATCACTGACAACGACAAAAAGCAGCAACGTTCTGTGATAAGGAATTTATACAATTTATTGCCATTATTCCAT
>NC_066518.1:22602640-22643150 GCF_024679095.1 Eriocheir sinensis
TATAATTTTGCATTTAGTTAAATCATGCTATTAATTCGAATTCATGAATAATAGGCTATTTAGAAATACCAAGCAATCATTTTGCATATACGAATACAAAGCTATTATTTTGCATTTAGGATACTAGGCTATTATTTTGCATTTATGAAACTAGTAGGCTATTATGCATTTAGGAATACTAAAATATTATTTTGCATTTAGGAATACTGAGCTATTATTTTGCATTTAGGGAACTAGTAGGCTCTTACGCATTTAGGAATACTAAACTAATAGTTTGCATTTAGGAATACTAAGTATTATTTTGCATTTAGGAATACTAAGTATTATTTTGCATTTCGTAAACTAGGCTATTATTTTGCATTTCGTAAATTAGGCTATTATTTTGCATTTAGGAATACTAGGCTGTTATTATGCATTTACGAATAGTAAGTTATTATTATGCATTTAAGAAAACTGGGCTATTAATTTGAATTTACGAATACTAAGTTATTATTATGTATTTAAGAAAACTGGGCCATTATTTTGCAGGAACGTTTTTTTCTTAAGATAAATAATTCTCTCTCTCTCTCTCTCCACTTCAGGAATTCCACCTACAACACTGGTTTCCTCACATCCTTAAAAGAAATACCATCTATAAGTTTTTCGTGGACTTATGAGTGAATCATGTATTACAGAAAGCAATGCAGAACTGGTGTCTAGTAATATAAGTAACAGGGAGCATGAAATTGGATAAGAGGTAAGGATAATACGCGAAAAAAAAAGTATATCTATAAATGCATTCACCGCAAAAGAAATCGGTCCAGAGATGCATTAGGCTAATATGTTTTAGTATGATTACTCTCTCTCTCTCTCTCTCTCTCTCTCTCTCTCTCGCAAGAGTGGCTTTAAAAAGCAGAAACTGAGCGGGCAGAAGAGATGTTAGTGTCGTGTTTTAGCGGTGCTTAAGTGTTTTGTATATCTTATTGATACTAACACGAACTGAAATAAAAATGTGACTTCATGGGTCTATGAGCATTACCAGTGGCAGGCTACATGCAAAATTTGGTGATGCTAGGTAAAAAAATAAAGTCATGACCCCTTAGTTTTGTTTAGAGAGTTTGCCCGCCTAATATTTAGGCGGTTCGCCGGCATTTCCATCAAGGATACAAGAGTCGTGTGGTTCAACTCAAAGTTTTTTTCAGATATTCGCCATAAACGTCCAAGAAGAGACTACTGTCGCACATCACTGGCTGTGTGCTTGCGCTTTCTTTAGCCTTTCAAGCGTGTGCCTTTAGTTTTCCTTAAAGTAAGATGACTTTTTTATGCTTCGGAAGTTCAGAAGACTGATCGAAGTTGTCCCCTAATTCGTTCAGCCCCACGCCGAATAGTTAGATAACTGGGTGGACAAAATTTGAGCTTTATGACATCATTTTTTAATTCGGCCTTGGAATTGTGCCTGGTGATCGTACTCAGTGGTATTACCAAAGACTGACAGCCCAGCCTGAAGGAGTTTTCTTGATTTCGACTTTGAAGTTGAACCCGCGGAGAACCGCCTTTTTTGCCTCAGCCTGACGATGCGTATCTGTCTCACCATGGCGCGATTTATAACCTCGTCCTCATGTGCAATAAGTTTTCTGCTTGGTTCACGGAAATGTTGCCCTTCGCCATCTACTGCCTTCTGCGTTCTTCCTGGCTGCTGAATCCTGGGCACACTCAAGCCAGGAGCCCTCTCTGGTCATTTGGGCCGGGTTTGCTCTGGTTGAGGATGTCCTGTCGATTCAATGCTCCGTTTACTGCTCAGGTGGGAAATACCGGAACACTGCGGGACAATAACTTGGAACAAGTGACTGAGGTTGTGTCCTGCAGCTGGATAGGGATGCTCCTGTAGAGGGTATCCTTGCGTCTGATGCATGACGCATATCAGACGCCAGATGTTACTCCTGACCCTGGCTTTGGAGAACTACTGCCAGACCTTTTCTCCCTTTTCTAACCGTACTAAGCGGGAACTGGTCAGTAATGGGATTGGTAACTTTCCATGTTATTTGGAACCACCAATCCGGATGAGTTGTGGAGAACTGCGGGATAGGTATAACCACTTGACCTCACTTGCACCTTTACTCAGCACCACCGAGAAACCATTCAGATGAATTCTACCCATTTCAGACTTGAGCATGCGGTATGGACATTGCTTCTTATTCTGCCTCGAACCTTGGGACTTCGCTGTAGAGTTGGCTTATACCGGCATGGGGAATCTGTTACGGAAATGGCACGTGTTCAACAAACCTTGCCTGCCTTGGAGAGTGCGGTCAACTCTGTCCTCCATACTAATGCACTGATAATTCAGAATGTAGTGGATGCAGATTGTGGTAGGGTTACTTCTCTTTTCCCTGTCAGAGGCTACAAAGGGCTTTAAAAATAGGAGAAGATGAACACCAACTAACACCTTTGTTTGATATGCATGCCATACACCACTACTATCCCTTGCTGGAGTCATTCCTGACGCCGGAAGCTACGCATAGTGATTCACGTTCCCTTCAAGTCAAAGGATGAGTTTGAGGCTTATCAGTTGGAACCTTTCCCTTTCTCTGTCAGTGATTCGGTGAT
The DNA here is from genome assembly GCF_024679095.1 of Eriocheir sinensis. NCBI lineage: Eukaryota > Metazoa > Arthropoda > Malacostraca > Decapoda > Varunidae > Eriocheir > Eriocheir sinensis. Next base: position 22,605,224 of record NC_066518.1, read on the forward strand.
GGTGCTAGACTTACCTGCCACAGTGCTGTTAATTCGTAATGATTTGTCGCTTTATGCAACAGGTCAGGGCCCGTATCCTCGACAACTATTAATACTAAACTTGGTATTAACTTTCGACTTTGGTATTAACTTCACTCTCAAACTGTATCCTCAACAACTATTAGCCTAATACCTACTATTAACTTCGGTATTAACTTGGGAGTGCTGGCGAGGACTTCTAAACACTTATTAGTAATGCTAATAGTGAATCCCAGACCCAGACCCATATCAACATGGCCGCCGGACTTCCTCGCCCAGCCCGCCTCCGCAATTTAGAGTTCGATAGGACGCTTTGGAACTGTATAATGATGGTGAACTTGTCAAGATATACATATTAGACCGTGCAGGAATGGAATATGTGACTGATTTTGGTGAGAAGAGAGCTACAAGATCCAGTTCAAAGGGAGCATTCCCTCACCCCGGGGTTGAAAGTGATTTTGACTTAAAGATACTTAGCTACAGGAAAAATGCTGCAATGTTCAAGTGATGAGTTTGGGGTAAGCCAGAGTAGTGTAAGCAGGGTGATTGCGGAAACTCTGGCCGCCCTCAGTGACCCGTAGGTAGTCAGGAGGTTTATCCAGTCTGCCCTTGATAGGGTGGAGATCCGTGAAAAGCAAGCAGAATTTTACCAATTTGCCGGTGTTGTGGGAGTGATAGACTGTACCCATGTGAAAATAATGGCACCAAAGGAAAACGATGTAGTTTATGTGAACAGAAAAAAAAACTTACATGGCTTGAACATACAATTAGTGTTTGATGCCTTTGTTATTGATTAAAATGTGAAATATTTGAGTTAAGGAAAACGAAATATGGGAATTTTTTTTTTTTTTAGCAGAAAGGTACACACATGCAAATGAAAAAGATGACATTAAAATTGAATTAAAATGTAATTTAAAATATGATTTATAATTATTGTTGCTTTAAAATCAAGTTAGAAAACAAATTACTCCTGCCGGTTATTCGTATTGAGATAATGGTGGTAAGAAAGCCTGTTAGTGACGTCTGCTAGTGTGAGGGAGGAGGAACGAAAGGTCGAGGTGACCACATCGCGTACATCATGATTTATGAGTGAAGTAAAACGAGGTTACTTGGTTTCTGTTTACAAAGTTCCAAGTGGAAAAACAACTTTATTGTGACAGTGTATACTTTTCTGGAGTATTGTGTTTACTGAGTGAATTGGTGACCAATCTGTTGCTATTTGTGTCTTGCTTGAAGATATTCATCATTGGATTCAAAGCTATGGTATTAATGTAGAATAGTCGTCATAACAAAATACGTAGTAATTAATTATATATGTCAACCTAATTATTTTCATGAGATCATGGTATGACCACTGAAAAACATAGCTTTTTTATCTTGGCTCCATTACAAATTCAGTATATAAATACTCATATATTAAATAAAGTAGTGGAATCCAGTTTTCAGCATATTTTATTATTATGCCAATATTCTAAGCACTCAGCTTGCAAACACGCTTAGGTTTATGTTGTCAGCTTGGGTCGGACTTAGGTGAACACTTTACCAAGTGACCTAAGATTACTCAATGCTACCATTTAATCTAGTATTATAACGTATGGAAGAACAGTTAACTTATTATGAATAAGATATTTGTAAGCATACAAAGAAACGTTGCATGCATATTTTACAGTGTTGCTAAGAAAATGCTTTTATTTATTATTGAGTTTCTTTACGTTTTATGGGTAATTTCACAATTATATTTAGATTATATCGTGAAGGAATGTACGTTAAAATAAGCTGACATAGGTATGAAAAAAAAATGTAGAAATGTTCTAAAAACCATGGCAATGATCAGCAAATATGCATACACATTTAATCTTAGTATTATAACGTATGGAAGAAGAACTTATTATGAATAAGATATTTGTAAGCATACAAAGAAACGTGCATCATATTTTACAGTGTTGCTAAGAAAATGCTTTACTTATTATTGAGTTTCTTTAGTTTTGGGATGAAGGGGTTTCTGCAATTATATTTAGATTATATCGTGAAGGAATGTACGTTAAAATAAGCTGACATAGGTATGAAAAAAAAATTAAAATCCTCGCGCCGGTAACGCTCCCACCAGACACGCCCGCCATCCACACAGGTGGAGAGGTCAGGTGACTCCACTCAGGTCAGTCGGCGTCCTTGACCAGACATGATCGATATGGCTGCTCCACCAACACTCTTCCAGCATCTACATATCCGCCAGTATTTTGACAAACAGAATGGAAGCACTCTTGAAGCCCTGTCAAAGGTTACTCGTCGCACAGCTCCAGCAACGAAAGAACTGTGGAAAAATTAACAAGAAGCAAGAGAAAATGTAGAGAATCGCGCTCCCAAGTTTACATCTCCCAAGAAAAGGCGATCAAAACCCATCATGGACTTCTTTGATAACTTCAATGAAGGTGCATGCTGCACAGAACAGTTTTGCAGTTCTACGCAAGAAAAGAAATCCCCACACTCGAAAAAATTCATGAAGTAAAGAACAACCTCTCATATCCTGGCAATTAAGAGAGAGAGAGAGAGAGGAATGTACAAGGAGAGGAATTGAGAGAGAGAGAGAACCAAGGTGGGGTTAAGACGTGGCAACGCTGTACTGCCGCTTATTCCCTAGAGGCCTATGTCACAGCCGCACGTTTGAGCTGGTAGTACTATACATCTTTGATTGTGAGTGCATCAGAGAGCACTGGAGAGCAGCATGAGTCTAATTAGGTGCTAATGAATATCCTGCCTGCATCACAGACTACATAAAATTGAAATATGATCGGTACCTATATAAAACTGTCTGCCCTAATGTCCCTCCCACTTTTGAAGTCCAAATGATGCCCCTGATTGTAACAACGTATCTTGTAACACCCACGACTGGGTGCCGGTGCAAATCTCCTCATTTAACACCGATAAATTAATCTAGGCTCTAGGGAACTCAGAAAAATCCAAGTTAGAGAGTGCTGGCTGTGGGGATTGAACCAGTGACCTTCGACATACAAAGCCATGTCTGTCAGTCGAGCCAATAAAGGTAAAGGTAAAGTTGGGGCATACGCTGTAGCAGCGCGTGGCCTCGGTGCTCATCTCCGTAACATTGGCCCTTGAGCCCGTGGCAGGTAATAACCCATTACCGCAGGACACAGGGCCAGTGTGACATCCGGGTTACCACAGTTTCCCAGGTTTCCCAGGTAGTCATTTATCGACAAGCCCGAGAGTGAGGATGATCAGCTGGGTGAGCTGCACGCCACCTCTTTTGTTTCTTTTTTAGGAGAAGCGAGTAGCGGGATTTTTTTTTTATTTTTTTTTTATTTTTTTGTGCCCTTGAGCTGCCTCCTTTGTTGTAAAAAAAAAAAAAAAAAAAAAAAAAAACTCTATGGAAAATTCACCTTGGAGTTGAGTGGCCCGTGGCCGGACAGATGACCGACGGACATTTCACCGACGGACATTTGGCCGAACTGACATTTGGCCGACAGACATTTGGCCGAACGGACATATGGCCGAACGGACACTTGGCCGACAGACATTTGGCCGAAGAGAATTGGATAAAAATTGTATGAAACAAAAGTTTAAATGATATCAATTGTAAGGAAATTTGTTAAAAAAGATGTTTTATAAAATTTAAAGTTCGTACATATTTTAAGGTAAAGGTAAAGTTGGGGGCATACGCTGTAGCAGCGCGTGGCCTCAGTGATCATCTCCGTAACATTGGCCCTTGAGCCTGTGGTGGGAGGGAGCCATCTGCCCGGACACAGGGTGAGTAGTAACAAATGTACGGAAGTGGGGGGACTGGAAGTGGGGGGACTGGAAGGTGGGGGTGAGCGGGGTTGGGGTTACGGAAGAGGGGTATCTGAACCCCCCCTCCCTAACCCCATCTCTTTTACGCTGCCCCCCCTCATCCCCTCACCCCCACTCAGACTAGCGTACGGAAGCAGAGAGAAGGTGACAGGAGTAGGGTGCCCAGCGGAGGAGGGAAAATGACAGGAAAGGATACTTGAAAAGTTAAGATAAGATCTTTCTTTGACCCTCGAATGACCACGAGATTATAATCACGGAAAAGGTTAGGACGATGAGTTAATGACCAGGCTGAAATATGAATTTACCTCTAATGCAAGTCCGAAAATAAAATAAAAATCGCCATTGAACGTAGACTCGATAAATTAAAGCTAAGTTTTGCTGGATGTATTATCATTATCTTCTTATTTCTCATTTCTCCTTGTTTCTTCTTATTTCTTTCCTCAACTTATATATATTTTTTTACTCCAGTTATTTGGTGCCATCTAACCTAAACTGCAGCACCAAATCTTTTTTTCTGATTTTGCATTAATTAATATCTTATATCTCATTTCTTAACTTCTTTCTTATTATTCTTTCTCAACGCATTTCTTTATATTTTCTGCATGCTCTTCGATGTCATATGACCTTGGGCGTTGCCGCATCAGATTCCTTTTCGTAAAAAAGGGATCATGTCAATATCAATAGCCAATGTGTGTGTGTGTGTGTGTGTGTATGTTCCATTCCTCGATTCTTGAGAAATCTATTCAAGCTCATGAAATTTTTGTAGGCCATCTTTTTTTTATGGAATTATATGCTCCGAAGCGGAATTTAGTAGAGATTCTTATATTCCAAATTCTCATACGTCTATTTCGTTCCCGATTACACCGAAAACTGATTTTTTTCTCTCGGTAGGGGTGCCCAACTTAAGGGAGGAGGGGGGTGACGGGAAAGGATGCTTGAAGGGTTAAAGATAAGGTCTTCTTTTGACCCTCGAATGACCCCGAGATTGTAATCACCAGAGAAAAGGTTAAGGACGTGGGGTTAATGACAAACTGAAATGTAGATTGCTCTCTAATACAAGTCAAAATAAAATAAAAAATCGCCATTGAACATAAGACTCGATAAATTATTTAAGTTTTTGCTGGATGTATTGTATCATTATCTTCTTATTTCTCTTTCTCAACTTGTTTCTTCTTATTTCTTTCCTCAACTTATATATGTTTTTTTTTTACTCCGGTTATTTGGTGCCATCTAACCCTAAACACTGCAGCACAAGTCTTTTTTGCTGATTTTGCATTAATTAATGTCTTATATCTGTTCTTAACTTCGATGTCATATGACCTTGGCGTTGCATCAATTTACCTTTTCCGTGAAAAAGGGATCGTAATGATATTATTATTGTGTGTGTGTGTGTGTGTGTGTGTGTGTTCAATTCCCTCGATTCTTGAAATCAGCTAGCTCAAATTTACCTTAGACCATCACTTTTTAGCCGATTATATGCTCGAAGCGGAGATTTAGTGAGGTTATGGTATCTTCAATTTACTCGCGTCTGTAGTTCCCGAGTTACACCAGAGAAAACTGAATTTTTTCTCGTCAGAGTAACAACAAATAAAAATCACTCATTATTAATGCTTATATCTCATTTCTGTATATTTCTTCTTATTTCTTTTCTCAACGCATTGTTTCTGTTTCTGCCTGCTCTTCGATTGTCCTTATGACCTTAGACGTTGCCGCATCGAGTTTACCTTTTCCTTAGAAAAAGGATCGTAATAATGTGTGTGTGTGTGTGTGTGTGTGTGTATATTCCCTCCGATTCTTAGTAATCTGCAGCTAGCTCAAGAAATTTTGACCGTGTCTTTTTGATCGATTATATGCTCAGGCGGAATTTAGTGAGGATTCTTGGTATCTTCAAATTTCCTCATACGTCTATTAGTTGGTTACACAAGGAAAACTGAATTTTTCTCTCTCGTCAAGTAGCATAACAAATAAAATCCTCCGTAGTGTCTTATATTTCATTTCTTCTTATTTCTTCTTATTTCTTTTCTCAGCATTCTTTATATTATTTTTCTGCCTGCTCTTCAATTGTCTATGACATAGACATTTGCCGCATCAGTTTACCTTTTCCGTGAAAAGAGTCGTAATAATGATAATGTGTGTGTGTGTGTGTGTGTGTGTGTGTGTGTGTGTGTGTGTATTGTGTTTCCATTTCCTCGATTCTTGAGAAATCTGCGGCTAGCTCAAAATTTTTGTAGGCCCATCTTTTTTGTATACGATTATATGCTCAAGCAGGTTAGTGAGGATTCTTATGGTATAGATTCCTCATACGTCTATTAGTTCCGGTTACAAGGGAAAAGCGGATTTTTTCTCTCGTCAGAGTAGCATAACAAATAAAATCACTCGATAATTAATGTCTTATTTCATTTCTTAACTTATTTCGTCTTATTTCTTTTCAACACGTTTTTCTTTATATTTTCTACCTGCTCTTCGGTGTCATATGATATGGGCGTTGCCGCATCAGAGTTTACTTTTTATGAAAAAGGGATCGTGTGTGTGTGTGTGTATGTTCCATTCCCTCCTGATTCTTGAGAAATCTGCTGCTTACTCCAAAATTTGTGGGCCAACTTTTTAGCCGAATATGTCGAAGCGGAATTTAGTGAGGATTCTTGTGGTATCTTCAAATTCACTCAGCCGTCTATTAGTTCCCAGTTACCAGAAGAAAACTGAATATTATTCTCTCGTCAGAGTATCCTAACAAATAAAAAATCGCTCAAACTCCTCCTCTACGTTCCTTAGAAAGATTGCCATATGTTACTATTAAAAACTTATCCCAGCACAAATTTGACGCACTTTGTCAAGCTTTAATTTTTGTCATTTTTTATTTACTTTTATGGCGCGTTTCGCGTCATCCCGCCAGAACCTTTTACCCTTGATGACATGAAATGCGTCATCGTGCTACGGAAGATTGATAAGATCAGATTTATCTCAAATTCACTGTCTGGAGCAGACAAATATTCGGAAAAAGAGGAAAACCAAACAGTTTGTGAAGTATATATAAATATACCGTATATTCCGTCATATGAATATCTTCTTGTTGATTAGGTTCAATACTCCTGAATCCCTACAGTTTCGCTCAAACATTGTTGGAGAGAGCCTCCCAGATGAACACTTGTTCAATGGCGACAAAGAACTCTTACGTTCTATACTCCCAACATAACGAACCTAGTTCAAGCTCTCAACTCTTCAGTCCCCTCTCTTCAAGCCTTTTGCAGTTACTTTCTTAAACCATCGAAGCCCTTCCTGAAGTCAGGTAACCAAGTCTTGTTTCGCCACTGACTCCTGTCCCATTAATAATAAATTTAATTTCCTTATGATCACTGTTGCCTAATGAACTAATAGCCTCAATGGCCTTATTATATCCTCTTTATTGATTAACAACAAATCAAATATTTCTTCCCTCCTTCGCCTGCATAGAGACGAACACATTAGCTGAACCCACTCCTGGAAGGCTGGGTATACAAAGGCTACAATAAAGTCAATGACCGATGAAGATACGGCACGTCACGTAATGAACAAGCTCTTCTGTCTTCTCTGCGTACCCAGGTTTAAAAGGTAAAAGAGTAAAACATCATGACCATGAAAATCAGGAAACCAATTACATTGGAAGCACTTATTGTAATAGATACAACCTTCAAATGAAAAAATCACAAATTGCAGCGTACTCTCATTTGCACATTATGCGGATTACGACATGGCATTAATCCCGCGTGGATGCGCTACCTGGCTGAAAATCAAACTAAGACCAAAACATTCAGTTCAGAAATACCATGAAGTCATCATAAATGACTTGAGATTTATTGACGTATGTCTTTATGTCTGGTTCCTCGGCTTAGCGAACCAGTTCATCAGCACTGGGAACGAGCCCATGTGCACGCAACAGATGTTGAAGTGTGCACCCAGCACCTACCGTTACCATTATTGATCAAGGAAGCAGGTTTTTATTGTGACTATATGGACTCGATGGAACGACTTTCTGAGACACGTCTTCCATCCCGCGAATTTTTTCAATTCCTTCCAAAGAAGCAGAACTTTCGAAAGTGATTATAAACATGCTCAGAATGTTTGGAAAGTAGCTGGATGTCAGAGCCTGATGGACTGGCTGACCTTTGTAAAAAGTGGATGTTGAAAGCCTTCTATGCGATGTCTTCCTAGAGGAGAGGTATTTGAAAGAAACACAGTAGGTTGGATGTTATGTAAATTATATTAGCCTGCAGGATTTACTATGACTCTTTTTTGTTAAAACACAGCAGGAATTAGAGATGCTTATTGGCCACACTATATCATTGCATTCAAACAAATGTGCATTAGGGGCTACACAAGTGTGCGTCGATTTTGTACGCATAATGCTGTCTACGAACCCTCAGTTTAATCCAAAACATGATAAAACTTTTCCTTTCATGTCTTGACTTCCAGCAGTCTTTATCACTGTAATACAAGAGAAGTTACCATGTGGAGATATGAGAAAACTAGATAGAACAGAAATGCACTGGGATTTTTTGAGCGGGAGGGGCTAGGTCAGTCAAGCAACCGATAGCGATTTTGGATACCTCATTCTGTGCACCAATGCAGGCTGTCTCACGTGAAGTCATTGAGAAAACGGATGACCTCCCACTGACCATCGAAGACACAATATCATCAATAGGAATATATCATCAGCCCGCACACGAATGGTGAAGAAGAAAACCAAATCCAATGCCGTGTAAGAACATAAAACAGATTGGAACACATGTTGCTCAAGAAAATACTGTTACTCTGTCCTCATAAACTGCTATTCAACTAGGCCGGAGTTGTTAAAAAGTGCATACTATTTATGTTTAAGCAAAAGCACTTTCTTGCGGACTTCATTCAGGATAACGCAAAGAGGCGCAAAGGAGTGCTGCCGCTATCAAAACTGCAATCGAAGTGTGTTCAAACAGCATTTTTGGTCGATACCTGATGAATGCGGCAAATATAGTGAAGACATGAATATTGTCACCAGCGCGAAAAGTTTTCAGAAGCTGGCCCAAGTCCTTACTTTAAACCTTGTACCTCAATGATAGTCGTAGTTGTGGTTCGCCATAAGAAATGGCTTCACAGGCGAATCATCCAAACTACATTGGCTACTACGTCTAAAACTGTATCAGCTGCTACGACTACCATAATTTGGCTTTTACGTTATATGAAATAAATTTACTGCAGGGGATCAGGCGAAACTAATTGTATTGTGATTTTCAGTTCATAATAACCCAAAACTGGAAACTCCTGATCTATTAACAGAGTACTCGCAGGAACCCTTTAAAGCTATAGACTACAAGTATTTAGCTCCTCCACACTGTGGCACAACACCAGACAACAAGGCAAAGCTCGGTTCTCAAGTCTGAAGTAGAGGAAAAGACCATCTCAAATTTGTGAAATTGTAAGAACAAAAGTGCTACTCCATCCCTGTGACAGTGACCAGTTGAGTTCAGCTAAGAGCGTTCCAAAACAACAAGAAAAAAAATTGCTCATCAGCATTAGACGTCCCCTGTTCAGAAGCAAACATTTACCTTTGGCTATCGAGGATTCACGGTAAAAGCCAATAGACGAATAGGTAAAATAAAATGTCCAAGAAGGGGATATCTGTGGACAGGACAAAGACACTGCTTTAGCACCTTGGAGTTACGACCTTACGGTCATCCCGACAGACTTCTACTATGAAGTTGAAGGAGGAGGAAGAGAGAAGGCTATAATCATGGTTATTAGAAATTCAATAAACATTGAGTTTGTTTGACTTGTTTATATGTCCTTTATCAAAAAATGAATGAAAAAAACAATAATTGTCTTAAAATTTATTCGATTTGTGGAAACATGTAGACAAAACGCGTCTATGTTTCGATCTGGCTCATATAAAAATAAGACAAAAAGACTCGCGAAATGTGCGCGGCAGCAGCAGGTCCTGCGGCGACATCATGCGACGACAGGATGCGACAGGATTGCGTGGGCTCAGGGCGGGGCGGGGCGGGGCGGGGCGGCAGCACTGGGGCTAGTGGTGGTGACGAGTGAGGTCCATGGAGCCAGACCACTGATTTAAGCGTGTTATACAAACCACGATAAAGGAACTAGAAAATTATTTATGCTGAGAATAGCTTCGTGGAATGTAATACACTTCAATATGAAAAATCAATAAAGTCAATACTTACTTTTTATGAACACGTGTTAAATGTTTGATGTCATACGGGCATTATAAACTTGCTGTAAGCGAATCTCATCACGTGTTCATCATTCCTCGAATATTCGGTCTTGGAAAACTCCATACAAATTTTTCAAGTTTCTCTTACACCAAGTGTGAAACATTGTAGGCAAAGTACACGACATAAGCCCGCACATCGCTTCGCGTGCTTTGAAGTCGAAATGCATTTTATATATCCTGAGCCCAGGGTAAGCAATATATTTAAAATAATCAGAGTATAATTTGAGGTCGAGAGCATAACTATCTAAGAACACTATCATGTCCGGTTCATAGTAGAGACAAATCCAGTGTCTCATTTCTCTTTTAGAATAACTTGGTAGCGTGCTGCCGGCCCGCCCCCGCCCCGCAATCCTGTCGCATCCTGTCGTCGCATGAATTAATCGCCGCACCCAAGGATTTTCTCTCGCTGCGCCGCCACTTGCCACATTTCCGCTTGAAGTCTTTTTTCTTTTTTATATAGACCAGATCAGAAACATAGACGCGTTTGTCATGTTTCCCTAGTCAAGAATAAATTTTAAGAACAATTATTGTTTTTTTTCATCTCATTTATTTACGATAAGGACATACTCATGAACAAGTCAAACAAACTCAATATTTATTGGAATTTAGTCAAATTATGATTCAGCTTCCTTCTCTTCCTCCTCCTCCTCTACCCCTGTAGAATTATCAGGATGACCAGCAGATCCCAATGACTCGAAGGTGCTAAAATAGTGTCTCTTTGTATCCTGAACTACGAATGTCCTCTCTTGGGAATGTTTTGCATACTCATTCGTGCATTGCACTGTATGGATCAATGGCAAAAGGTAAATGAAATAAAAATCAGTGTCTTTATCAAGGATGTGGATTTTTGAATATGAAAGGAAAGCTTTGGAGACTATCATGTTTGAATCTAAACCGAGTTCATGTAGTGCAGGTGAAAGACATAAGGATTTTCAAAGTGAGTGGATGAGCAGGAAGTGTGGAACATTAACATGTGAAATCAGGTGGGATCCGGCTTTGACCTGAAATTTTCGATGATTTTCAAAAGTTGAAAGACATACGCTGTGGTGGTCTTTGACTGGAAGGAAAAATCAGTTTTGAAGGCCTGAAAATCGGGAGGGGATGAACATTAAATAAGAATCGATGCATAGTTGAAAAAAATTTAATAGAGTTCGATAAAAGACAGGAAGGAAGGTGGAGTCTTGTGATCATCATTGGGTAATCAAAGTAAATGAATATAGACATTAATTAATGAAAAAAAACTTTCCCAGTGCTGTTTAGTGAATATTTCGAAATAAAAAAATATATAGATTGAGAAATGAAAGATGAAAAAGTGACTAAAAAAGCAGATGAAATTAGAACAAAACGATGGCACCAAACATATTAAAACCTTGAGAAGAAGTTGTTTAGACTAAGGTGAAAAAGTGAGATGAGTGTGGGAGGGTGGGGGGGGGGGTTAAGGTGTGGGGGGTTAACACAATGATGCCTCTTGCTTTCCCATAGGTGAAGGATAGAGTCAGCAAACAACTTTTGCTCCTTTATTGCTTACCAGAAGGTCCCCCCACTTGGTCCCCCACTTCGTACATTTGAAAGTTACTGCTGGCATCCTGGCAAATCCTGCAACTGGGTTCTCCAGTCAAACCGCCAGGTTCGAATAAGTACTACCCACATGCCTTACAAAGAGACCCTTTCTGAGTTCTAGCCCGGACTTTAGATTGCAGTGAAGCAATCTTTCAGGAAAAAGGCAGGCCTCAGATGGCTCCGGGGTTGCCGTATGAGGCCAAAAACAAGGATGGATGAACTGATAAAATTCAGCTTTCGCACATGCGCTGCAATAGGCTGGAGCCGACCGTAGGCCCCACCGGTGAAAAAACCTAACAGTGCAGAAAACCCGACAAGAATGCAAGTTCAAAATCCCTAACAAGACCGCTTGGAAATGAATATTATGCAACATTAATTGTGCACACAAAATCGAAAGACAAGCCTTGGTGCTGCGAGTCATATCCTTGCCAGAAGGGATCTATGACTCCTCAAGTACGCCGGAAGTAAAAAAATATATTCATATCAGTTCAGGTGCATTAAGAGAATCTGGCTGTTAAAGGAGTGCAAATCAAAGATAATTTCGATACATTTCCGTGCATAGTAAACTTAACAATTTATCCGTAGTCTTAAGTAATGGCGATGAAATAGTCAGGACTTGGGCGCATTAGATCGTGATCCGATCATTAAGCCTGATCGGAACCTGACAATTTGGCGATCGTGATTATGCAAGAATCTCGTGGATCATCTTTGTGGTCAGAAATCGTCCTGTGGAGATCGAACTCCCTCAAACTAGGCACCCCCTTCCAGTCACCGATCACAAGAAAGTGGTCAGCGTTGTCAGCGGCGGCTAAGTATTTGCGGACTGATCTTACCTAATTATGGGTGTTTATGACATTTTCAATAGTTACTTCAGATAAGCGTCTTCCATGTTTCCCCAACTAAAAATTAAGTAATTGTTGATCGCTTCAAGTCCCCCACTTAATACAATACTGGTATATTATAAGGTATCGTGAACCAATGTGCAGGCGCAAAGTCGCTTTATTTGCTTCGGGACTTGTATACGACACACCATGACAGTGTAATTTAACTGGAGGCTGCAGTAGTAATTCCGCTCCTCCAGTAACCAAGTTTTTGCAAAAACATGTTGATCAGTTATTCCTGCATTTCTGCTGCAGTGTTACGCTGTCCTATTCCCTAGCGTATATCAGTACCTTTTCGGAATACCAACTAGTACCTTCAAACTACAAAGAGCTACCCGCCTCGATCCCCCACGCAGTTAACCGGGGGAGGCTTTTTGTCACCTTCCATATTACCGTCGGGCTCCAGCCCCCACAGCAAGGAGGAGGAGAAGGAGGTCTCGCGAGAGACAACGCAACAAGCCGCAGGGTAAACCACAAGACAAACTAACCTTCCCATACCCCTCCATCAAAAGTTCCTGCTTCTGTGGAATATATCTATCGTGAGGCCTTTTGCTCACTGCATGACTGTGCAGTCCTGAAGTTCCTCATCCGCCACTGTGGTGTGTGGAGAGTAGTATTCTGCCTATGTCTTTGTTAGACTGAACCCTTATCCAACTTAAACTCATTGCAGCATTAATACTATGGTGTGGTGTCATCTGCCAGATGAAATATCTGGGCATCCCATCCAATTGCGCATGCACCGGTTTGAACTTACAAACAAAGCTGAAATTGGCATTGAATTGCGACCGAGTACCAAAGCTGTCATTCTGTCATTGCACTATCGCGATATGTCCCAATAATGTTTTTATGTCTTTTAGAAGATTGATATATGTTTTAATTTGAAAATTACCCAGTCTGCTGAACATATAAGTTTCTTGCTTACCTTTGTATGCCCAGTAAATGAGGCTATATCAGTCGGTGTATTCGTAGACCTGTATAACCTGCTCACCTTGTATATGTCGTTAAATGTGATAAATGAGATAGGCCTGCACCCCTGTCAGGGTAATAGAAAATAAGTGATAATGAAGACCTTATCACCCCTTGTATGTCGGTATGTGTATAACTACTCTGGACCAACATTTAATACATACCCGTCGATGGAAAAGCTAAATCAGTAACAGAACACCCTGTATGTTAAATGCATCATAATGAGATAACCTACACCCTTGTATGTCGGTAACATGTGCCATAAATACTGAGAATATACAGACCCCTTGTATGTCACAAATACTGATAAAGTGAGGCGGATAATTACGCAGTACATGGTTCGTGAAGTATAGAATTTCAGAGAGCATATGAGCAGGCATTGGTTTTTAAGTACTTCTGGGGGAACATGGAATCACTCATAATCCTGGTTGACCAAGGGACGATGAAAACTTGTTTTAAGGTAGCATTGGATGATGCTTCACCTGGACGAGTATAACAGGTGGCAGTGAGGTGTGCAGGTGCTGAAAGTGGGTGAGCAAGGTGCTGGCAACAGCCACCCACGACCGGTATAATCGAGGATCAAGCCTCACCTGTAACAGGTAACTACCTCACTCCACCGTAGTAGTGGGGGATTCGGAGCTGCCTGTGTGGAGCCACACCACCATCTATTCCAGTTTCCCTATGTTCTTAGTAGGACATTATTTTGGTTATCGTAGGTAAATGTAATAAATAGAGATAACCCTTGAAACCTTGTACTCGTGATAAATACAATTAATGGAGCAGTACCTACACCCATTGAATGTCCTGTTTAAAACTGTGATGAATGAGGGTGCCTACACCGCAGCTCCCATTATCGATAAGTTGTCGCGAGTTACTTTGATCACTTGAATCATGGAAATCGTGAATTATGTTGCATCCTTTACTTGTTAAATATATATCCAGTATCTTGACACATTCCAATCTAGCAACCATTATATCCTAGCGATAATCTGCTACTTTGTATTCCGCCTCTCCAGAATATATATCTTGTCTCTTAACTTCCGTTCTCCACAAAACGCATACGTGGCCAGTGTTGTCATAGAAAAAGTACTTCGTAAGGAGTATGAAATAGTCTTCGGCATGATGAATTTCGCGCCAGGTCATAATTAAAACACTAGGTTATTTTTTTTATGCAAATACTCAAAATCAATATAAATCAAAGAATAAAAATCGGCTGCTTTTTTGCCTTTAAAAGTTATTCACTGCCTCAAATTTGATATTCATATTCGTTCCTTGAGCATACCGTAGTATTGAAGGCACTTGGTGTTGTGTTCATTAGTGTCCCATCGTCCAAATGTGGCAGCTTTTGTGGCTGAGGGGTAGGCGAGTGGCGTAGAGTGGTAAACGTACTAGTACATTCACCGCGATGTAGTCATTTATCGACCAGCCGAGAGGAGGATGATCAGCTGGGTGAGCTGCGCCGACTGCCCGGGCCGGATTCGAACCCGGGCCAGCGTAGAAGCCAGGCATGCTGACCGCTAGACCACGGAGGCGTATTGGGCCAATCTCAAGTGAACCCACTCACAATGGCACACAATTTTTTCTGGTTAATTTTGTGCTTTGAATGACTAACCATTTCTGTCGAAAAACAGCAGATATTATTTTTCACTCCTTCCACCCTAACCTCCTCAGTAATAAAAAAAAGTGACAAAATCATAGCCTTGAGGCAGTAATATTCAGCCCCAGGATCAAAAAATTATACTGCTGCCCTATGAAAGGCATCTCTTAACTCCGATTAAGTAGGTGGTGACTGTGGTGGAGCAGCTTCATTGTCATCCCTTGCAGTGGCAGGTGTCATTGGGCCAGCAGATGATGAAGCAGTGGCTGGTGTCATAGGGCCAGCATATGTTGAAGCAGTGGCTGTTTCCGGAGCAGCTGATGGTATCTTTTCCACAAGTAATGAACAATGTGCTGGGTTGGTCTCTAGCAATACAGCAGCGGGGCTGAAAAAAAGCGTTATATATTAGTCATGATTAATGCATGTAACTTAACCACTTAACTGCGGATTTCCTACAAGAAAACATCACCAAACTACAAAAATGGAACAAAAAGTGGCTGCTACAATTCAGTGAAGAAAATGTAGTCCTACACCTTGGGAGGGGATATCCAGCATACCAGTACCACATGGGAAACACTCCACTATCCACCGCAGAGGCAGAGAAAGACCTGGGACTATTATGTTACCAGGCTACCAGTGAAAGCCAAATCCATGCCAATCGTAGCGGATGGGTTAAATAGGTACGTAGTTGAAGAAAAAAGGGTCTTAAAGGTTAAATATTACTTATTAACATAAATATTCCACTATTTGTTATTGGTTGTAAAATAATTGACTGATAAAGTGTGTATATGCAAAGTATATCAATTTAAGAGTGATTAATAAATTGTCTTAATGAAAATATAAAAGTTTTTGCCAAAAACATACAGGCCAGTCAATATTTCACTGCTGCTTGACTGCTGCTGCTGTTGCTGCTGTCCTAACCCTAGCCCATCATCAGCTGTGTCAATGCTGAATGGCTCTGGTACCCCTTCAAATACATGAGACTAGCAGCCTATGATGTCATACACCAGTTTATCTATCACAGTTAATGTCATAGTTAGGTAGGCGCCTGCGTATCTGTGGTGCCACACGTGTGGGGCACTCAGGTGCTGGGGGAAATGTCATTGTTATGAAGGGGCAGGGGTAAACCAGTGTATGCTGAGAGGCCTTGGTGTGAAAGTTCCCTGTCTGGTCCCCTGCCCTATACAGTGAGGGCAGTGAGGGCCTTTTTTACTCCCTCAGGGGCTGTGCAGCTGAGAGAGTGGTGTACATGAGGGTGAATGTGTGAGTGAGTGTGTGCCTGTCTTGGCTACCACCCTTCATTGGGGGAAGATAGCCAAGGTATTTAGATAGATTGATAGTCATTGACAGATGGACATTAAAAAAAATTATATATCAAATATGCAGTTCACTGCTATGAACTTATTAACTTTAAGCTGAAATAAAGGCATTGTGGCCAGTATAGCTGCATTCTGTGAGCACATAAAAAACTAACTAATATAAGTTTTACATATAAAGACATAACAAAAAAAAAATACCAGTCTGCCGCTACTCATTCTTGCACTTGGCAATGCGAGGCTTTGATTTTTGTTGTACGTTGTACCAACGCCTCTCACAGTCATCCTGCGTACGGGGTCCACTCCCAGGGAAGGCACTGTCAGGGTATAAATGTTAAGCAAGTTTCTTAATCGTTTCACTATGGCATGCTATTTATTTCCCATACCTTCTCCAATAACATTTAATACTTGCTGTGATGGAAAGCTAAATCAGTACCGGTATTTTATTTACATGCATCATTAGACATTAACTTTTTAGTTGTTATGAACATGGCCATAAATACTACTTTTCATTACCTACTTTTCTAAAATGCTTTTCTCTAAGTAGGATGATATTACACAATACAGCTATACAAAAAAAATCTAAGTATTAATCTTAATTCCATTCTTTTGAGTACTTCTAACCTAACATTGTATCACCAGAAACTGTTTGACCAATGCTATCAAAATAATATTTTAATCTTACTTTACCATTCTCATCAAATCTACCTATTCCGATATAGTCTTAACATAAAATACTTGTAAAAGTGTTGAGAGAGTGGCATATCTAAATAAGGAATAAATAAAATAACAGGTAAATATGACTTGACTCTCTTATACTAACCCCCTTTCCACCCTAGCAAACTTGGGGACCTACCATGTTAGGTTAGGACGTGTTAGGTAGGACAGGTTTAGCAGGAGTTGGCTTAGTTATGTTATATTGTTGAGGGAGTGGGGGTTGCAGCAGAAATGGTCATGATGATGCTATTCACATGGAGCAGTAGGAAAAAGTATGTCCTGTGTGGAAACTCTGTGGTTGTGTTTTTATACAAAAATACCCCCTTTTTTTTTTTTTTTTTTTTTTACGTCGCGGCCTATAGCGCCGGTAGGGTTCTTCCCGGTGGGGCCTGATGGTCGGCCGAAGGCTTCTTCCCGGTGGGTCCCGATGGTCGTCCCAGCCCGTTCTAGCGCAGGCGAGTGTTTATAGTGGCGCCATCTTGCATTAGCTCATGCTGCCCTCCCGGAGCTCATCTTTAATCCTAGAATCTAAAGTCCGGGTTGATAGGTGGTCTTCTGGACAGCATGTGGGTAGTTTTAAGCCACTCGGCGGCGGCTGAAAAATCCCAGCTAGGTGGCACCGGGCGGGGATTGAACTCGCGTCCTCCTGAACGCGGTGCTGTTACTCTGTCATTAATACCGCCTCCCGAGTTAGTGGTTTACCAAGTTACTTGAATCATGGATATGTGAATATGTAACAAAAAAAAAAAAAAAAAGCGTTAACATAATTTCATTATCTTGAGTACGTTTCAATCTAACATTATATCACCATAATCTGTTTGACCAATGCCTTAAATATACTATTTTAATCTTACTTTACCATTCTCACGAAACCTACCTATTCTCCATATAGTCTTGACATAAAGTGCATAAAAAGTGTCCACAGTCTGGCATATATATCATCCCCCCCAATAAAAAATAATAAACAAATAAAAAAAATAAAAGAATAAAAAAGAAGCGGAAATATGTAACTATCTGTACCAGCCCCTCTTCCCCCCAACAAACTTGGCGTGTTAAGTTGGGGATGTGTTCGGTAGGACAGAGGGCAGGTTTGGCGCAGGGGACCTACCATGTTAGGTTAGGACGTGTTAGGGTGGGACAAGTTTAGCAGGTTAGTTTGGTTATATGTTAGATTGTTGAGGGAATTAGGGAGTTGCATGAAATGGTCATGATGATGCTATTCACGTCGAAACAGTAGGGAAAAAGTATATTCTGTTTAGAGCTCTGTGGTTGTGTATGCAAAATACCCATTTGACGAGGAGTTAAGTTAGTTTTGCAAGTTACGTGAATCATAGTATGTGAATATGTAACAAAAAATAAAGCAGTAACCTTAATTTCATTATCTTGAGTACATTCCAATCTAACATTATATCACCATAATCTGTTTGACCAATGCTATAAATATACTATTTTAATCTTACTTTACCATTCTCACAAAACCTACCTATTCCTATATAGTCTTGACATAAAGTACTTGTAAAAGTGTCCATAGTCTGGCATGACCAATAAAAAAAATAAAAAAAACAAATAACAAAAAATAAAGAATAAAAACAGGGCAAATATGCCTTAACTATCTATACCAACCCCCTCTTCCCCCCCAACAAACTTGGCATGTTAAGTTAGGATGTGCTCGGTAGGACGGGGCAGGTTTGGCATGGTTAGGTTTAGTTATGTTAGGTTGTTGAGGGAGAGGGGGTTGTGGCAGAAATGGTCATAATGAAACTATTCAGATACAGAATAAAAAGGTATGTTCTGTTTGGAAGGTCAGTGCTTGTGTTATTATGCAAAAAATACCCAATTGATTAGGTTAGGTTAGTTTGTAAACTAACTGAACCATGAATATATGATTACTAACTTTGTTACAGCTTCTGCCACTTCAGTCCACGCTCTCTTCTTATCCTCAGGGATGATACTCTTCCCATAACACCCTCTGATTATACGTATTTTTTCTTGAATTTGATGTAAGAAGACCGTTTCATCGGGCGACCAATTAAACTTACTCCTTTTCTGCGCCGGTTCCCCGGCCCGTAGATGTGCTCATTGGGGCAGATGACGTGGTTATGGTGCGGTAATTTCAGCAGAGCAAATCGTGACGCAGGAGGGGAGATAACGATGACAGTGACAGTAAAGCAGCCTTTGAGGCTGCTTCTATCTACTAAAACTCAGTATTTTCTTGTGTTTGCCATTTATTATGTTTCTGTTGTACATTTATACATGTTTTCTTTATTTTTCTTTTGAAATATATACTTAATTCATGTCGGATGTTTACGTTTTGCACGGAGGCGTCCTTAGCAACGAGCCCGCCATAAAGAAGAAGAAGAAGAAGATAATAGTAGCCAGGATTTGCTAATACTTACACTCAAAGTTGACAAGGATAGCTTTTACACTTAATAATTTGAAACTATTAACTTTGATAGTAACTTTAAGAGTAAAAGTTAAGCTCTCGAGGATACGGGCCCAGTCCACCGCTCTGGGAGAAGTACCCTTTATATAGCAAAGCACACCAGTTTACAAGTCACCTTGAACCATAGCAACACTCCGGGGTCACCAATTGTAGGTGGTAGCGAGTGTTCCGAGTGCTAATTGGTTCACGGATAAAGTCAATATCCGTCAGGGTTGTTTATTGACATAAAAATCGTACAGGTCATAAGGACAAACAAAACATACAGAAAAGGTGTTTGTGTGTGTATGGGTGTGTATGAATGTTGTATGGTTTAGATGACATATAAATGTTAGTGTGTGTAGTAAACAATATGTATGAGTTAACAATAGGAGGACGAGGACAGACAGTGGAAGATAAACGAGTAACAAGAGAGACAAATATTAAAGACGCAACACGGACAACAAGCAGCGACGAGAGACAAGAACATCAAAACATTCACTAATTGAGTCTGTGCTGCCACACCATTTTCCTTGTCTCACCGGAGGAGAGTACGCGACCGTTTCAGCGGTGGCTTGCTACACACGTATTCCCGACCGTCTTGGACACATACTAGACATCTTCCTTACCTCTAACCCTTCTGCTTACTCTGTCAAACTGTTCTCTCCGTTGGGCTCCTCCGATCGCAACCTTATTTATGTATCCTATCCTATTGCTCCTGTACATCCTCTGGAAGCACCGAAGAGTCGATACTTCTGGTACTTTGCTTCAGCTCGGTGGGACGACCCTAGGATGTACTTTCCGATTTCCCGTGGAATGATTACTGCTTCCACAACAGAGACCCCTCTGTGTGCCACCGCATCAAAGATTGAGTGTCTCTGGAATGAGGTATACATTCCCACGTACTTTCTCTATTCCCCATGCTAAAAGCCTTGGTTTAATCACGCTTGTTCTCGTGCTGTCTAAGATAGAGGCAGCTCACAAACGCTTACCAGAGCCTTCAGACACCCTTAACCTTGATCTTTACATTTCCGCCCGGAATCGTGCCAATTATATTCTTCGACTTAACAAAAACGCTATCCATAGCAAATGTCAACACCTTGCTTTCTCTAATTCTTCCAAATTCTGGTACTTAGCACAGTTGCTATCCATTTACAGTGGCCTTGTCCGCCCTCGTATGGAGTATGCATCTCATTTGTGCGGGGGGGTGTCCACTCACAAAACTCTCCTTGACAGAGTGGAGTCAAAAGTCTTCTTCGTCTCATCAGCTCTCCTCCTCAAACTGATAGTCTTCTACCTCTCAAATTCCGCCGCCATGTTGCCTCTCTTTTATCTTCTATCGATATTTTCATGCTGACTGCTCTTCTGAACTTGCTAACTGTAGCCTCGTCCCCTTCCACTTGGCCCCACTGCACACGACTTTCTACTCATACTCATCCCTATACTGTCCATACCCCTTGCAGAGTCAACCAGCATCTTCACTCTTTCATCCCTCACGCTGGTAAACTCTGGAACAATCTTCCTTCATCTGTATTTCCTCCTGCGACTTCAACTCTTTCAAGAGGGGGTTTCAGATACCTCTCCTCGAAATTGACCTCTCTTTTGGACACTCCTTTGACCTCTATTCAGGAGCAGTAAATAGCAGGCTTTATATATATATATATATATATATATATATATATATATATATATATATATATATATATATATATATATATATATATATATATATATCTTCCAAAATCTTAACTGGAAACTTCATCTCTCTCTCACTAAATCAGCTTCCTCGAGGTTGGGTTCTGTATCGTCTCCGCCAGTTCTTCTCCCCCGCACAGTTGCTTTATACATAGGGCCTTGTCCGCCCTCGTCTGAAGTATGCATCGCACAGGGGGGGGGGGCTCCGCAGGTATTTTAAACCCCATCTGTGTGCGTCACAAACTGGTAGACACGCCAATGGGCGCAATGGGGAGGAAGACCCTGTTAGCTAGGTTAGTCAATTGGAGTAGTTTAAATTTATTCGACACTGCGGGGCGACGAAAATATGTGCAGAAGGGACATGACGGCGGTGGCCCACTACACGGGCCGGTGTTGCGAGAAATACCTCTTGGTAAAAATAAGTGTCACTGCTGTCCACCACGCATGCTCAGTGGGGGAATACACAGCAGGAAAAAACATTAATTTCCCTGGTTTTGTTCTAGTTTGTCCACTTGTGAACTTGGTGAGCGGTGAGTGAAATACAGAAACAGTGAGCAAGTTGAACCTCTCTGAGATAGTTTGTGGTGGCGGCAACAGGTGATTTGTAAAATTGAGAAAAGCCTTGCCCACCCAGTTCATTGGTTCATCCGTCTGCTCCATGGCAATGTGCTGTCACTACGTCACCTTTTTGAAAATCTCGATGGTAAAACAAGTGGGCCACATGGCTTCGCAGGACCAATTGGGAAAAGCAATCTCTAACAGGACTGTTCCTGACACACTGTCAAGGAGAAATCCAGGAAACCTAAACCACTCCAGATGGCTCACAACAGCCAATAGGATTCTCCGCCTGTATGTTGGTACACAATATCCGACAGAACAACGTAAAACACTTTTTTTTTTTTTTTTTTTTTACAACAAAGGAGACAGCTCAAGGGCACACAAAAAGGAAACAATAATAAAAAAAGCCCGCTGCTCGCTGCTCCTAAAAAAAAGAGTCAAAAGAGGTGTCCGAAAGAGGGGTCAATTTCGGTAGGAGAGGTGTCATGATACCCTCCTCTTGAAAGAGTTCAAGTCGTAGGCAGGAGGAAATACAGATGAAGGAAGGCTGTTACAGAGTTTATCAGCGTGAGGGATGAAAGAGTGAAGATGCTGGTTAACTCTTGCATAAGGGGTTTGGACAGTATAGGGATGACCATGAGTAAAACGTCGTGTGCAGCGGGGCCGCGGAATCAAGTTCAGAAGAGCAGTCAGCGTGAAAATAGCGATAGAAGATAGAAAGAGAGGCAACATCGCGACGGAATTTAAGAGGTAGAAGACTATCAGTTGGAAGAGGAGAGCTGATGAAACGAAGAGCCTTAGACTCCACTCTGTCCAAAAGAGATATGTATTTGTGGACCCCCCACACACGTGAGATGCATACTCCATACGAGGGCGGACAAGGCCCCTGTACATGGACAGCAACTGTGCGGGGGAGAAAAACTGGCGGAGACGATACAGAACTCCCAACCTCGAGGAAGCTGATTTAGCGAGAGAAGAGATATGAAGTTTCCAGTTGAGATTTTGAGTTAAGGATATACAAAGGATATCTAATGTTGAAGAAGGTGACAGCTGAGTGTTGTCGAAGAATAGGGGATAGGTGTTTGAAAGATTGTGTTGAGCTGATAGGTGGAGAAATTGGGTTTTTGAGGCATCGAAGGACACAAGGTTCCTTCTACCCCAATCAGAAATGATAGCAAAGTCTGAGGTTAAGCGTTCTGCAGCCTCCAGTCTGGAGTCGTGTACTTCCTGTTGGGATGGCCTATCGAAGAAGTTGAATAATGCAAAGTGAGTCGTCGTATGTAATTGGACAGGACGGTTTGTTATGGAAAGATCATTGATGAATATGGGAAGAGTGTGTGATGTAATGAGCCCTGGAACACCACTGTTGATAGGTTTAAGGAAGAACAGTGACCGTCTACTACCGCAGAGATAGAACGGCCGGAAAACTGGAATAAGGAACAGGGGGATGAAATCGAAGATGGCATTTAAAGCAAGACCTGTGCCAGACTCTATCGAAGACTTTCGATATGTCTGAAAGCGCAACAGAGAAAGTTCATGAACAGCTGAACAGGATGACCAAGAGTCAGTTAAGAAACGAAGATCGCCAGTAAGGGCGCCCCTTAGGCAACCCATACTGGCGATCAGATAGAGGTTAGAAGTGGAAGGTGCTTTTGAATCTTTCCGGTTGAGATTGATTCAAAAGCTTTGAATGTTGAAAGTAAAGCTATAAGGGCGGTGGTTTTTGGGATTGGGCGGTCACTCTTCTTGAGCACAGGCTGTACAAAAGGCGCCGCCAACCCAGGAAGAAAAGGTAGATGTTGTTGATGGGCAGAGACGAAAGACTTTGACCAGGCGAGGTCAACACAGAACACAGTTTTAAGGACAATAGGAGGCGGTCCATCAGGTCCACTAAGCCCCTTCTGAGAGTTGAGGCCAGAGAGGGCATATAAAACATCATTATGAAGAATCTTAATATGAGGCATAAAGAGGTCAGAGGGGGATGAGTGGGAGGAACCCATGCCCAGATCATCCCAGGGTGGGTTGTCATAAACTTGAGCAGAAGGTTCAGCCTTAGAGAGGAGGGAAGATGAAGAGGTGAAGTGGTGGAATATTTTGCTTGAAGTCACGGGGGAGTAATAGAAAAAGCAAGGTGTTGACATTTCTGTTGATGAAGAGGTTTTGTGGGAATCGGAGAATAGATTTGGCACGATTCCGGGCTGAAATGTAAGATCATGATTAGAAGCCAAAGGGGTGCAGAGGCTCTGTAACCTTTTATTGAGCTACCTCTCTGTCTTTAATAACACGAGAACAAAAGCATGGTTAAACAAGGCTTTTAGCATGAGGAGTAGAAGAACGTGGAATGTATGCCTCCGTTCCGGACACGGAAATCCAGCTCAGTGATGCGCTGGGCACAACAGAGGGTCTCTCTCACCAGGCTGTAATCATTCCGGGAAATCCCCGGAAAGAAATGCATCCTCGGACGTCCCCACCGAGCTGAGCAAAATGCTAAACATCCCCTCTTTGGTGGGCAGAGGGATGAACAAGGATGATAGGACGGGATACAGAAATAAAGGTTGATCAGGAGGGCTTAACGGAGAGATTTCAGTTGACAGAGTAAGCAAGAAGAGTTTGCGATAGGAAGAGGTCTAATATATTTGGGCCGGTCTCCAGGGCAAATTAAAGACCGATGTGGGGTGTTCAGACAACTGCTCCGGGTCGTTGAGGGAAACTAAGTTGGGCTGTTGCACCAGGCTGGTCGTGGTGAAGAGGATGAAAACCAGAAGCTGGTGAGTGAACATTGAAATCTCCCCAAGATGAGAGATTTTCAGTGAAGAAGAAAGTGGGTAAAGATGTACGCACTGAGTTGGAAATGATCAAAAATTTATAGTTAGTGATGGGAGTTGGGTGAGAGATAAACAGCACAGATCATTACGTTAATAATTGTAACGTGATCTTAATGATCAATTTGGGAAAATTCGAAGAGTCAGATTCGTGAAAGGAGCAAGTGATACCGTTGCGCACGTAGACGCAACGTGTCCCAACTGGATTAGAATTTAGGATAAAAAAAAGAAAAATTCGTGGAGGAACAGAGCAGTTGCTCTCAATGTGATGAGGAAGAGAAGGTGAGGTTTAGAGGAGGAGAGATGGTGTCACAGAATGAAATTCAGTGTCCACACATATCAGAAAATACTTCGAAATACTCAAGTACCTTGGCTTCCAGAAACTATATGTAAGAGGTCGCTGTGGTTGACTCCATGTATTTTTGTCAACAAATGATGCACGAATCGGACTGACGGGTGGATATCCGCGTGCCAACAGCCCTTATTTCACAACGTCATTTTGAGAGATGTAATAGCATCTGACGGATCAAATCAAAATGGAATAAGTGGGAACCTCGCCTTACTCATTCCCTCACCTCCTTCTTTTTCCTCCATCCCTCCTTTCCTCCCTTATTTTTCCTCTCCTGCCTTCCTTTACTTACCCTCTGCTCCTCTTATGCTCCCCTTACTCTTTTTCCTCCCTCCATCCCTCTTTTTCCTCACTTATTCTCTCTCTCTTCCATCACCCTCCTTTCTCTCCTCCCTCCTTCTCTTCATCTCTACTCCTTACTCTTTCTCTTTTTTCTCTCCTCTCGCTTCCTTTCGTCCTCTGCCTCCATCCCTGTTTCCTCCCTCCTCCTTGCTGCTTTTCCTTAACTCCCTCTCACTCCCTTACTCTTTCTCAGTCACGTTGTTTTGTTTGAGAATTGAGCCGTGCCCCCAGTATGAACCGCTCTGTTTTTAAATTTGTTTTCTATTCCCTTCAGCTTTGTTTCCTCTACATTCTTCTTTCCTCTTCCTTTAAATTTCTTCTAGTTCTCAACTTTATCACTTCTGTATACTACCCATATAAATTATTATTATTGTTGTTATTATTATTATTTATTACATTATAGTAGTATTATTATTATTATTATTATCGTATCATTATTATCTCTCATATAGAAGAAGAGAAGAAGGAAAAAACTATTAAAACAAGAACAAAGAAAAAACGACCTTAATGTTGAAAAGCCAGTGCAGTGGTTTTCGTACATAGTGCCATTCCTTCCTTTACTGTTTTTTTTTTGTATTATCATAATGAAGATACTTATCGTTTCTCCACGCATGAATATTGCACACATGTTTCTTTGTAATGTAGAAAATCACACAGTGATGTCGCTATACCGCTCTTGCAGGAGAAGGCTATTTACAGTGGCGAGGACGACTCAATTCGAGGACTGAGGAAAGGAAGGAGGGAGGGAGGGCAAAGGAGAACAATTTATTCTCTTTTAACATTCTTTCATTTCCATATCCTCCGCTAATAGAGAAGGGTGTGTCTGATCCAGTGCCAGATGTAGCTTCCTTTAACAGATGTGGAGTAGAGGACCTGCACATGGGGAAACAGTGCTCAGAAGGAAAGAGACTCCAATCCAGTTTGGACATGTAAAGAGAGCAGGGAGGATACAGTGCTGGGAACTGTGGAGAAAATGGTAAAGATAATGGTGTCCAGTCTGCAGATGGCAGCTTTTCAGATGTGGAAGTCAGGAAGGACCTGGAAACAGTTCTTTTTCCTTTTTACACACATGTGACCCTAGCGCCGGTGAAGTTTTTTTTTTTCTGGGGGGCTGATGGTGGGCCCAGGCCGTGTATAGCGCAGACAATTGTTTACTTTAAGTGGCATGCCAATTATTATTGGCTCATGCTGTCCCACGGAGATCATTCTTGATTTCACTTGCATAGCTTCTTGTAGAGAATCGAGAGGTTTGGTGGGTGGCGATCTTCAGGACAGCATAACCGTTGATGGCTTAAGGCCCCTCGAAGCGGTGTACTGAAAAATCCCAGGTGGTAGCAGCGGCGGCAGATTCCGAACTCCTCATCATCATCAACGCGCTGCAAATGCGGGGCCGGCACGCTAACCACTCTTAGCCACCATCTCAGAAACATGGGCAGGTAGGAAATGCGAGGCAACAGAAAGCCTGACCAGAAATTGGCTCATTACGAAGGTTACCCGCTTTGCGGTGATTTAATCTGCTCGACAGCCACTTAGGGGCGCTGGGGAGCAGATGAAACACCTCCAATCCTTCAAAGTTACTCCCGACGCAGCCAGTGACCGGTCGATTCTATATTTGAAGGAGTTGATAAGGCTATTCTTGCATTTTTCCCACTTCTGAAGGAAGATTGTTCCAGTGACGGATGACTCGGTTTGAAAAGAAACTCCTTCCGATGGGAAAGAACTCCGAAGGTTTCGGACATGTGAAGACAGAGCAGGGGAGGAGATACAGTGCTGGGAGGTTTGGAGAGATTTGGCAAGACCAAAGATTTGCCCAGTGCAGATGCCAACTAACAGATGTGGAGGTAGGGACTACTGGAAACAGGGTGCTCAGAAGGAAATACTCCGATGGTTTGGACATGTGAAGGGAGCAGGGGAGGATGCAAGTGCTGGGAGTTGTGGAGAGATTGGCAAGACAATTTGTCCCAGTCACAGCTAGATATTGGGTAGAAAATGATGTGGAGTGAGAGAACCTGGAAAACAGTGCTCAGAAGGAGACTCCTATATGGTTTGGACATGCTGAAAAGCAGGGGAGGGATGCAGTGCTGGGAGTTTTGGAGAGATTGAAAGTAAAGGAAGGGAGCCAGTTGGTAGACCATTTTGAGGAAAACGTGGAGAAGGTGTACGCCACCAGGAGAAGACTTGGCAGTGGTATGGGATTGGATGAGCATCAGGCAGAAGACGCTTACGAATAGGGAAGAAGGCCCATAAAGCGTCCAACCGCTCAGGGAAGAGTGAAAACCGGACGTTAAAGCAGAAAGTTATGATGTTGATGATGATATCTAATAATAGAAGAAGAAAAGCTAATAACTTAAGAACATTAAGTGACCTGCTGGGAAGAATTAAAAAGCACTTCACTACTCTCCGGATACGTTCAGTTCCTCCCAGACGCAGTAAAGTTACTGTCATTGGAAATGGAGTTGATCGTTTCCGCACTGGAAGTACTTCTGCAGGGGAAGGCTTTGTTCCAGTGGCGGACGACTCTGTTCGAGGAAGGGAAGTAGCGGAGGAGGAGGATGGGAGCAAAGTGTTTTACATTCTCTTCGTTAATCTTTGTTCTCTCGTTCCATCTCATCCTTCCACATGCTCACTGCCACATATACTTCACTACTCTGTTGCTTATACTTTACTTTTTTGATCATTTTCACATTACTTTCCAGATTAAATAAGTTAACTTCTCTTAGGCATTGCGCCACGTCGAGGCAACATCAGACGCTTTTAAAATTAGGAACATCCAGACGCTTTTAAAATTAGAACAGACGCTTTTAAGTGGAACATCAGACGTTTTTAAAATTACAGAACAGCAGACGCATTAAACATTGGGAACAGCAGACGCATTTAAAATTAGGAAGAGTAATCACTTAAATTAACTTGAGGAAACAAACAAAGATTAACATGATTTTAGGAAGTAAATGCACTTTGAATTTTTTGAATTATAGATTCTTCACATGTCTTGGCAGTACATCATCAAGACCCCAAGACCCAGACCAAGCATTCTAAACGTATGCACTATAGTCGCCTTGTACACAGGTCTGGGGTCTTCGTTATCGTCGTTCTGGCAACTTGCCATTACACGTATGTACACACACACATACAGCTACATAATCGAGGTGACCTTATTAAAAACTTTTTTACAGCAACAGAGGGTGGCCGAAAAGATAGAGAAGAGCTGTTAGCCAGAGTGGAGCCCCACACGTGCCGATGCATACTCCCATACGAAAGCCGGACAAAGGCCTCTGTATATGGATAAGCAACTGTGCGGGGGAGAAGAGAACTGGAGGAGACGATACAGAACGCCCAACCTCGAGGAAGCTGATTTAGTGAGAGAAAGAATGTGGAAGTTTCAGTTAAGATTTGCAATTTAGAGTTAAGACCAACAGGATATTTAGTTTGAAGAATTATAAAGGTGACAGCTGAATGGTTAGTTGAAAAATAGGGGATAGGTGAAATTGGGTTTTTGAGGCATGTGAAGGACACACAAAGGTTCCTTTTATCCCAATCGGAATGATGATGGCAAGGTCTGAGGATTCGCAAGCATTCTGCAGCCTCAACGCCTTATAATCTAAAACAGATTTTTACGACAATTTCAACAATAATACTGAATTAATACCGACAAATGTGTCCTATTAAGCAGACTATCATATAACACTCGCAGACACTTATGACACCAGGTTGCCATGAGCATGATAATTCACACCTCAGTCTCCAGGTGCCGCGACGAAAGCCAAAGGCTGTTACACAGGGGCGGCCTTGGCACCACAGCACCACTATGTGCTCCTCATCTCTCCTTTCCCCGCTTCCCTCCTCTTCACTCCTCACTCCAGGCTTAGTGATGCGGAAGACGAACGAGACCCTCCTTGTCCGCAGAAATAGTTTTGGGACGATGCGCCGCTCCACCTGAAGGAATTATGACCATCATTTCAAATACGTGGAAGCCTTCTCCTCCTGGCCAGCTGCTGACCATCTCCTTATACACCAATTAATGTCGTGACAGGCGCCCATACAGTGAACAGCCCCGCCAGACGCGGAAACCTTGCCCAGTTAAGGTAATGCGTGTTTTTCTTGTACCAACGTTTAGCCAGATAATGGTGTACTCATTGATCTCTTATATTTACCAACTTCCATTTATAATAACTTTCTCCTGGGGCTCAATAACTAGATCCATTTATATCTGTCGTTAAAATAGTTAATTCCTGATGATGTTTCTTGGCAATAGTGTTGGGCGTCAAAAACGAAGTGTTGAAAATACTATGCTCTGAGTACGATAATCTGGCACCGGTGCTCCCTACCTTCTTCCACTTCCCGTCCGCCTCCAGCGTGGTCCATGTAAGGCTCCAACTTGTCGCCTTGTAAGGAAGGCACGGTCTGTAGCAGAGTACTCATGGCGCATCGATGATCACGAAGCCTCCTGGAGTGCCGGAGAGAGGAGGAAATCAGTTAATCATTGGGGCTTACGCTTCAGGGGGCGCGTCGTCTAGCCACCCTACAGAAAACCACCTCCAAGGTTTTTACTCCAGGCAAATCTGAAGTCTCTATCTTAGGCTGCTTTCCCATCCTAAACGACGGCGCCCTACGCAGTTCGCCTGTTTGAAAAGCCTCTCGTAAAGTTGCTGGGATTGCTACCATGCGAACTGTGTTTGCGATCCTATGTTGATGGTTCTACGTCTGTCACGATCTTCAACAGAGGAAAATACCGCTGCATGAAGCCAGTGAATCTTACTCATTGGCCTTTGCGGGAAATGAGTCGTGGTGGAAGATCCACGGCGCCCAGGAACAATGCTTAGCCTACGGGTCCCTCGCACGAGTATCTAAGCTGAGGATCCAGCTTTGGCATATATTCACCCGCTCAGCGGACCTTGCAGAACACACACAAACACACACACACACACACAGTCACACTCTCTCTCACACTCTCTCTCTCTCTCACACACACACACACACACACAGTCACACTCTCTCTCACACTCTCTCTCTCTCTCTCACACACACACACACACACACACACACACACACACACACAAACGCGCGCGCACACACAGACACACACACACACACACACACACACACACACACACACACACACACACACACACACACACTAACTCATCAGAGCCTCCGCAGTCCTACTAACCATGAACTTTACATTTCAGCCCGGAATCGTGCCAAATCTATTCTCCGACTTACCAATACCTCTTTCATCAATAGAAAATGTTAACACCTTGCTTTTTTTTTAAATTCTTCCCGTGTCTTCTGGCGCTTAGCCAAGCCAGATCTCCACCACTTTCACTTCTTCCTCTTCCCTCCTCTCCCCTTGCTTAACACTTGCCACAGGAGCACTTTGCTGTCTCATCTATCTCTAAGGCTGAACTCTTCGCTCAAACTTTCTGTAAGAACTCCACCCTGGACGATTCTGGGCATATTCCTCCTCTACTCATACCCCTCTGACTCCTTTATACCTGTTACTAAGATTCTACATAATGATGCTGTCTTCTATGCCTCTCTGGCTTTCTCAACTCTCAGAAGGCTACTGGACCTGATGGAGTGCCTCCTATTGTCCTTAAAACTATGCTTCCATGCTGACTGCCCTCTGGTCAAACTCTTTCATCTCTACCTATCAGCATCTACCTTTCCTTCCTTCTGAGTATGTAATTCAATCCCCTCGACTATAGCCTAATATTTTTGCCTCCTGTCTATCTAAAGCTTTGAATCAATCATAACTGTGGAAGATCAAAAGCACCTTTCCACTTCCATAACCCTCTATCTGATCGCCAGTATGGGTTCCGCAAGGGGCGTTCTACTGGCGATCTTCTTGCTCTCTTAACTGGACTTCTTGGTCATCCTCTCTTAGCCATTTCGGTGAAACTTTCTCAGCGTTGCGCTAGACATGATCGAAAGCCTTCCATAGAGTCTGGTACAAGTCTTTTGCTTTCTAAACTGCCTCTTTTGGATTATATCCCTCTCTCTGTTCCCTTATCTCCAGTTTCCTTTCCGGCCGTTCTATCTCTGCTGTGGTAGACAGTCACTGATCTTCCCTAAACCTATCAACAGTGGTGTTCCCACATGGCTCTGTCCTATCACCCACTCTCTTCTTGTTATTCATCAATGATCTTTTCCATAAACAAGTTTTCTTCATCCTGTCCACTCATACGCCGACGTCTCCTCCGCATTATTCAACTTCTTCTTCCATTAGAAGGCCATCCCAACAAGAAGTACACGACTCCAGGACTGGAGGCTGCAGAACACTTTCCAACCTCAGACCTTGCTATTATTTCCGATTGGGGTAGAAGCGAGACCTTTGTGACTCCTTCAATGCCTCAAAAACTCAATTTCTCCACCTATCAACTCTTCACAATCTTCCAAAGCTTCCTATTCCCTATTCTTCGACAACACTTAGCTGTCACCTTCTTCAACACCTAAATACTCTCAAGTCTATTCTTAACTCAAAATCTCGAACTGGAAACTTCATATCCTCTCCTCGCTTCAGCAATCAGCTTCATCGAGGTTGGGCGTTCTGTATCGTCTCCTCCAGTTCTTCTCCCCTCGCACTGTTGCTATCCATGCTGGGGCCTTGTCCGCCCTTCGTATGGAGTATGCGATCTCACGTGTGGGGGCTCCACTCAAACAGCTTTTTCTGGACAGAGTGAGTCTAAAAGGCTCGTCTCATCAGCTCTCCTCCTCCAACTGATAGTCTTTTACCTCTTTCAAAATTCCGTCCTTTCTGATGTTGCCTCATTCAATTTTCTATCGCTATTTTCACGCTGACTGTGCTCTTCTGAACTTGCCCCAACAGCATGCCTTCCCCTCCCACACACGCGGCCCCCGCTGCACCACGACTTTCCACACTCATGCTCATCCCTATACTGTCCAAACCTCTTTAATGCAGAGTTAACTCCCAGCATCTTCTACTCTTTCATTTCCTCACGCTGGTAAACTCCTGGAACAATCTTCCTTCATCTGTATTTCCCTCCTGCCTTACGACTCCTGAAATCTAATTTCAAGAGAGAGTATCAGGAGAGGAGAGTATCAGGACACCTCTCCTCCCGAAATTGACCCTCTTTCAGCCACCTGCTTTTGAATTTTTTTTTTTTTTTTTTAGGAGCAGCCTGAAGTAGCGGGCTTTTTTTTATATTAGTTTCCTTTCTTTGTGCCCTTGAGCTGTCTCCTTTGTTGTACAAAACACTCACTCACTCATTCACTCCTCCTCCTCACTGTTCTTTTGCGACGCGCACCAGGTCGTCGAGGCCACTGAGTGGGGATATGACCTTCGTTCTGATACACTGCTTGAGATGACCACCAGGTCGTGGGCAAATGTGTCTGAGAGAGAGAGAGAGAGAGAGAGAGAGATGTATGAAGAATAGTAATACGTATATTAATCTTCCATATGTAACAAAAAAATAACTAATTACATATGAAACAACAACGATAACTATAATTCCACTCACAGCTCTCCTGGACAGAGTGTGGATTCTAAAGCTCTTCGTCTCATCAAGCTCTCCACCCTTTACTGCAGTAACCTTCTACCTCTAATTCCTCCAGCTATGTTGCCTATATCTTTTTTCTGTCTTCTATCGATATCTTCATGATGACTGGCTCTTCTGAACTTGCCTTAACTGCATTCTCCTCCCTCCTTCCTTGGCCCTTCGCTGCATCGACTTTCTACTCATGCTCATCCCTATACTATCCAGGCCCCTTATGCAAGAGGTAAACTCTGAGAGACAACCTTCCACTTCGTCTGTATTTCCTCCTGCCATAAAACTTGACTTATTTCAAGAAGAGTGTATCAAGACACCTCTCTCACTCGAAATTGACCTCTCTTTTTTTTGGCTACTCTTTACTTTTATCTTTTTATGGGACGGCGAGTAGCGGGCTTCTTTTTGGACTCTTCTTGTTGCCCTTGAGCCGTGTCTTTTGATGTAAAAAAACAATAATAATTTATTACTAATACCTTTTTGGGCACGAGTGGAGTGTCCACTGCCGATAAATCTTCAGGAAGTCGTTAGGTATGAGATGCAGTCGGTCCCGCAGCTTCATCACGTGCCCTCCAAAACTTGGGTCCCACAGCACGTCTATAATGCCTATAATGGGAGTGGGCTGTAGTAGTTGAAGTAGTAGCAATTATAAGTAGAAAGTTATAGCATTAGTAGTAGTTGTTGGAATCAGTAAATTTACCCTACCCAACAGTTAGGTCACTCGCAAAGTGAATAACACACCCGTCAGACAATCCCAAAAGAAACAAGTGCTTACCAGCTATTAGGTGGTGAAGGTGTCCAACAAGCACCTCCAGACAGCCTGAACAAATAATAATCCTACCAGGATCCGTGTAGTAAAAATATATTCTGTCTCAAATAACTGCTGCTGGGGCACTTAGCTGAGAAGCGGGTTTCTGCAAGATATTGTTGTCTCTGAGTCTCGTTGCCGGGTGTAGTATCCCTCAGTCAGGTAATAGAAGGCACACTGCGTCCGAGAGTTAATGGTGGAGCTGCGTTGCCTTGGTCTTTACTGTGAAGGCCAGTGGTGGTGGAGGTAAGGAAAACCAAACCACGTGGGTCTGAGCTGATATTTTGAATTTCTCTCGCCAGATGGCGTGGGCTTTCCTCTCTGTTTCCATCGGTTCAAATTATCCTTGTTCTTTAATTTAATAATTCAGTAAAGAACAATTAGTTATTATTTCATGAAAGGAAATACTCTTACTATTCCGCTCATTATTCCTTTTATGGTAGTAATGAAACGCTGGTTAATCTTCGAAGCGGTGAATAAGTTGATTCTGTCTCAGTTTGGAATGACTGACCAAGTATTTAAGTACCTCCATCAAGGCTTATTTGAGCTCAGACGATACTCATAGTTGGCTTGAACTCTCGGTCCGAGACTAGTTCCATAAGGGAAATAGTTAATTTGTCTAATCCCCAGTTATTTGGCCTTCAATTCCTCAATATAGTATAAGGTCTATCGATTTTAACTTGGCCCTATGTAAAACGACAAAGGATTCCCACAGGCCAAAGACCGCGCTGGTGCCACATCACTCCATTACTCTCCTCAGAGGGTGAAAACTTTCTCTCTCTCTCTCTCTCTCTCTCTCTCTCTCTCTCTCTCTGCATGGCTGCGCAGGGCGCGAGAGTGAGATCTACTATCAGTTGTCCATTGTGGCGCGTAACGCTGAATGGTGCGGCCTGGCGCCTGTTGCCAAGGTCCGTCAGGCGGCAACGTTACGCCATAACCACCGTGCCGAAGTGAGGCTTTACTGAGTCGTTGTCTTTCCCCATTCAAGCCATTCATAACACCACGCAGTCGTATTATACCGTATGTAAATGTCCATAACATAGATAACGTACAGACTAACGAGAAATGGTGAGGACAGAACGCCATGCGCAGGTCATCGCTAGATCAGTTAAACAATTAGGGCTTTCACTGGGCCAGTCACAGGGCTCAATTTTAAGTTTAGATCTCGATGGACTATAGTAATGCCGCGCTCCTGCCCGCTCCCAGTTCCCACTTCCAAAGCGGCCCTGCCTCTACACAAGCTGTAATTTCCAACACATCATCTTCATCTCTGGCGTTGGATTCGTGTTGAGGCGGCTGAAGGCACTGGCAGGCAGGAGAGCAGTGGACTGGAGGATATTTGGTATGGTGACTGGACATCCCCTGTCTGCGGCCCTGCGAGCACCCACCTGAAACCTTCCCGGTGGAGTTCGCCACTGCCCACGCAGCCCGTCCCGGCGGCCACGTCCAGCACCCTGGCCTTGGCTCGCCGCTCCGGGAAGTACACCAACACCAGCGCCTCCTCCAGCGTGATGGCAGGGGCCACAGTGACCGCCTCTTCCAGATCACTTCCTCTACAGGGGACAGGGGAAGCGGAGATGATTACAGATGCGTGCCCCAGGGCCGCATCACTTAACTCCCGGACCTCACGGAGTAGTCGCCAGTTTAACGCAAAATCATTCCAGCGATACCCTATGATTCTGCGTAGGCACCCAGTACTAAAGGCATCTCTTCTCTCTCTCTCTCTACCTCTCTCTCTCTCTCTCTCTCTCTCTCTCTCTCTCTCTCTCTCTCTCTCTCTCTCACCATCTCCTCGTAGTTCTCCAAAGGACTCACTCGTCGTGGCAAGCCGACCCGCCATCTCCTCCGGCGTGAGCCCCTGGCCTGTGGACGTTCGCGTCCACTCCCTCATTACACACGTGCACTTTTGAAACTGCCGCTCCTCAGACATTATCTCTGCAACGAGGAAGAGACAGGAGAATCTGAGGCAGGGCATGACTACAGTACAGGCACAATTCGCTATAGTAGTATGTAAATGGCATACAGTGACAGGACCAAAAATAATTCGCAAAGCATGACTCAAGAATTCGCAGCAGAAAAATTACGTCGAAAAGAGTTTTAACACGTCGAATTTGCTTTGCCAGGCGGCAATGACCAGCCGCAAGGGTTGTGCCAGCCGCCGAGGGGACTTCCCCGCTACTGCAACCAGGTGGTGGTCGCCGGCTCTACCCAAAGTGACCATCCTCTCACCCCAACCCCACCCCTCATCCCCAGCCCCACCGCACAAACCCCACTCACCTTTCCGCCGCCATCGTGTCTCCCCCTCACTCCCCGGAGGTGGCCCTGGCGTCTTATCCTGCGCGGGGATTGGTTGGGCGTCCTTTCGCGCGCCGTGCTGGGCGTCGCCCCTCCTGCACCAGGGGATCAGGTTGGCAGCGAGCGGTGCCTTGTTCAGAGGGGATCGGTTGGGGCGTCTTTTCGGTCACCGTGCCAGGGGCGTCCTTTCGCCCCCAGTGCCGGGGATCTGATGGGCCTCTTCGCACCGTACCGGGGCGTCCGCCCCTCCTGCCGGGGGATCGGTTAGGGGCGTCCTTTCGCCCTGGTGCCGGGGATCGGCTATAGGGGCCTCCATTCGCACCGGCCACCGGGGCGCTACCCTCCGTTGCCGGGGGATCGGTTAGAAGCGTCCTTCGCCCCAGTGCCGAAGGATCGGCGTAGGGGCCTCCATCTTCGCACCGGCCTGCAGGGCGTCACCCTCCATTTCGGGGGATCGGTTGGGGCGTCCTTTCGCCCCAGATGCAGGGATCGGTTGCGGAAGCGTGCCTTTTCGCATTGCCAGGGCGTCCTTTCGCCCCAGTGCCGGGGATCGGTTAGGGCGTCCTTTCGCGCGCCGTGCCGGAGGCGTCACTTTCCCAGTATGTGTTGGGGGATCGGCCAGGGAGCCTCCTTTCGCCAAAGCCGTGCCGGGGCGTCGCCCTCCTGCCGGGGGATCCGGTTGCATATGGGCGTCCTTTCGCACTCCGGGGTGTCGGGGCGTCACCCTCCTGCCAGGGATCGGTTGGCGTGAGCGGTGACTTCTGTTGGAGAAAGCGGAGGCCTGTGGCTTACCTCTTTCCACCTCCCTCTCCTCTTCCCCCTCCTGCTATTGATTTTTTTTTTTCCAGTTTGCCAGCATGTGTGTGCGTGTCCCCTCTATTCCCCACCCTCATGAAAGTAGGTGACTTGGTAGATGGTCAGTCTGAGGGTAACATTACCCCTCCTCTCTCCTCTACCCCGCTGATTGATTTTTCAGTTTGCCCAGCATATGCGTGTGCGTGTGTGTGTGTGTGTGTGTTACTGTTGATTTTCATATTGACTGGAGTTATATCGATTGTTTTTTCAGTGGGTAAACGTGGTGCAGATTTATACATTTCTATTGCACATAGTGGAAAAATATGGCATGACAAGTTATTGAGTTAATTTTAATCTAGTCTATTTTATTGTTCTTCTTCAATCCAGGCCATTTGCCTTTCAATCCAAAATTAGCACATGCTAAGCCTGAACAAAACACACAATCGCCATAAAATAAAAAAATATTATGCCATAAACTCTCACACGATTTTGGAGCTTACGTTGAAATGCGTACGCCTCTATTACCACACCAGTGCCTGCAGACAATGTCCTTATATATTTATTTACACACAGATTCTGCCACACATGCATCTCTAACTTCCAAGACATTAGTGAATTCTTATTTCAGCTTCCAATTACATAAAATCCATAATGGATTTGTAGTAACTTTCCATCACCTGCACCTGCCTCTATGACATTCTAAGAAAGGGTCAAGGGGTATGTTGTCAGAAGTGGGCGCGGCCCATATAAAGGAAGTGCTTTGCCTGAAACCTAAGATGTACTCTATCAAATTGCATGATCCCTCAAGCGGCGAGGATGCAGAAATAAAAAAGCTAAAGGGTACCTCACTATAGTTTGAGAAACTATAATCATGAAAATACAGACAGGTACTGCAAGGGGGGTGGATAAGGCACGCCTCTATTGCATCCGCACCCTGAAAGGTCAGGTATGCACTACCTCCATTGAGAAGGCGACTTTAAGCGCATTAGACAACAAAAGAGTGCATCTGCTCTCTGATGACAGCATGCCGGGTAATCCTTCTCGTTTTACGAGAGATTATGGCCACCCTGATTTACCTGAGAATCTGCGTCAAATGCGGAGGACATCTCAAACTGCTTCTACTAGTTGAGCCACTACTGCCACTACTTAGTACTACTACTACTACTACTACTACTACTAGTAGTACTACTCATAATGTTGTCGGGATACTTTAAGAAAGTGGTGATAAGGGTGTGT
>NC_066518.1:22643250-22784947 GCF_024679095.1 Eriocheir sinensis
CTAAGGATTGTCTTATTCTCTTTAGGGGGTTTGTTGATGGTATCCCCGTAGGATATCATCTGCGTAGCCAGATCGCGATTTCGGGTCCTGGACCCTTCTTCAGTGGCGTTGGGAGTGAGTGTGTCCATCTCGAGGTGTGAGAGGAGAATGACTGGGTGTCCATTCCATTTAAGATTAACCCCCTTAAAAGGGGAACAGGGCCTTGGCCAAATGGCGGCCCTGTAAGGGGTGGGCGAGCTAAGCAGGCTCGTTGCGGGCCTAGGGACGCCTCTGCCGCCGCCACAGCCACGGGTAACAGCCGGCGAGCAGCGACGGAGGCACGGGCCCTCCGGGCAGGCGCCCAGGGAGCAGCCCGTAGCAGTGCACGAGCGAGCAGCCCAGCAGTCGACTATAACCGCAGAGGGGTCACCCTCACCTCTGCAGAAGGGCCACCCGGCTGCTCGCCCGAGGAGTGCTGGCGGTCCACTGTCTGGGTGTCTTTCAAGGATTTACCCCCTAAAAAGGGGGAACGGGCCTTTGTCGGTGCGACGGCCCGTCGCAGGGGGGAGCCCGCCGCTGGCGTGCGGCGGGTGTGGGGAAGCCCCCGCCGCCGCCACAGCCACGAGTAAGAGCCGGCGAGCAGCGATGGAGGCACGGACTCTCTGGGCAGGCGCCCAGCAGACACCCGTCCACCTCGCCTCCGTAGAAGGGCCACCCGACTGCTCGCCTGAGGAGTGCTGGCGTTCCACTGACTGGGTGCCTTCCTTTAAGATTAACCCCCTTAAAAGAGGGACAGGGCCTTGGCCAAATGGCGACCCTGTAAGTGGTGGGCGAGCAATGCAAGCTCGTTGCGGGTCTAGGGACGCCTCCGCCATAGCCACGGGTAACAGCCGGCGAGCAGCGACGGAGGCACGGGCCCTCCGGGCAGGCGCCCAGGGAGCAGCCCGTAGCGGTGCACGAGCGAGCAGCCCAGCAGTCAACTGTAACTGCAGAGGGGTCACCCTCACCTCTGCAGAAGGGCCACCCGGCTGCTC
The DNA here is from genome assembly GCF_024679095.1 of Eriocheir sinensis. NCBI lineage: Eukaryota > Metazoa > Arthropoda > Malacostraca > Decapoda > Varunidae > Eriocheir > Eriocheir sinensis. The sequence continues at coordinate 22,644,264 of NC_066518.1, forward strand.
GCCCGAGGAGTGCTGGCGGTCCACTGCGCGCGGGGCTGCCTATATACGGCTGGCTCCCCGGGGTTCCTCGCTGCCTCGGCTCATGATTGGCTGAGCGTTGCCGGCTGGTCACCTTTCCTCATGCTTGGAAGAGCCTGCAGATCTTGTTGTTGGATGTTAAGATTTGGCTCCATATCCTTGATGTATAACGCTTCTAAGATGGGCAGGCGTCTGTAGTCGTTGCATGTTGTAATTATTTCGGTATTTTCTTCCAGAGTTTTTCTTGTAAGTTTCGTCTTATGTACTTGCTCAGTGTGGGTCTTGGGCGCTCCTGATGCAAGGTGATAGCTGAGTCGTCTGCTTAATCTCAGTGTCGTCATGCCGATATAGGTTGATTGAAGGGCTGCACAGTTCCCTTGGTTGCAAGTGAACCTATATACAACATGTGACTGTTGAGTATTCTTTTTGTCGACTGCTGGGCTGTTTCGTAGTAGGAGATGGCTGGTCTTCTTACTTCTGTAGTAGATGGTGAGGCTTATTTTCTTTTCTGGGTTGGTGGGAGTGACGTTTTTCTTGACGATTTGGCGCATTATACGCTCGTCTTCTTTGTAGTTTGTGGAGAAGTGTGCCTTATAGTAGAGTTTGATGGGCTCGTTCTTTTCCGCCGTGTCTTCTTTTTCACAGTACCATTTGTCCACGGTCTTCTTAACTTGTTTTTCAATGTCGTTGGTGTTGAATCCGTTGCTGAGGAGTACATTGGTTGATCTGCTTATTTCTCCATGGACTTCTTTCCACGTGCTGCAATGGGTGATAGCTCTTCTGATGTAGGCGGCAATGGTAGAGTCTTTGTATCGCTGAGGGCACTCGCTTCTATCGTTGAGACACTGGACAATTGTTCGTCGGTTTTACGTAGAACGTAAAACGTAAAACGTAAAACCGACGAACAATGGCCAGTGTCTCAACGGTAGAAGCGAGTGCCCTCAGCGATACAAAGACTCTACGCTACGTGGGTTACTAAGTGCCTATACTGAGACAGTGGCTGATCGTAAGACTAATAATAATATCCTGTCACCTTACGCCACATTCCGACGGCTGGTGACCAAATTATAGTAAAGTATAAGGGCGTAATGGTGAGTTGGCGACACCTGTTGGTGTAGACACAAAATGTTTCTTATTTACTTTCCCAGACCTCGCTGGCTGCTGGCTCCCTGCTGGCTGTTAGAGGAAGGTGTGCATGTCTGACACAAGTGTGTTCAGTTTCAGTGAACGACCCGTATGGCTGTGAAACAGAAATACAGAAGAGTGTGTGTGCTATCGTTTGAAAAGCGCGGCGAAAACAGGGCCAATAATGGCGTCCAAATCTTAGGTTGTCGGGACTCTCTCTATCAATGGACTCTATGTTCAACTATTGCCGAGTGGCGGAAACTTACCCGTATGCTGCACAGATCTTCATTTAACCCTAACATCAGCGATTTCGTTCAAGTGGAGCACCGGGGTCAGCATGGGCCAAGCAGGAGTCATAATCACGGCAGCCATTATAAATAAAATTCGCCTGCACCACTAACGGGCTGTGATCGTCCAAGAGGCCCATCGAGAGAGCCTATCGGCGCTATTGGCAGCACCCCCTCCCCCCAAAAATACCCCTTCATCCGTCTCCTTTCCAACAGAGAGGGGAGAAGCTTGAGTCATTCTGTGTATGACTGTGCCCTAAACGATGGTATCCCTATTATGTCACGTCGCTGCACTCTCTCGAGTATGTAAATATCCTTTCTGTAATTGGGCAACAATAACTGTACCACGTACTGCAGGTGAGGTCTCACCAAAGGGTTACACTAAGATGATATTACCCATATAACCTTATATTCAAAATTCTTCGCCTTGAATCATCGTAAGGTGTTTTTTAATAGTGAGACCTCCAACTACATCTATATTTTATGTCACTTATAACTGTGACCCCAAGATCCAATGCTGCGCAAAGGTTACTTCTATATTACTATGGTTACTGTTGTTGGACACACGTTGCATAACCTTATATCTATGAGAATTAAGGAGTTTTATAACTTTTCAGATCACCGAATGATAAGGCAATTTTGGGGGATGGGTGGGTGATGGGGAGTGATTTCGTCATCGGCAGTCGAGTATTTGTCATCAGGAAATATAACTAGAGAGGATTTCATTGCAATTACCAAGCCGAAGTGGAGGAGGAGGAGGAGGAGGAGGAGGAGGAGGAAGGGGAAACATGGAAACATGAAAGAGCAGGTAGCATAGAGTCAGTTGGCTCGTAGGCTGTTATTTGATTTAGTTATTTATTAGTCAGCCACTCAATCGTTGGCAGAATAGGTTAAATAACTGGAACTTACGTGCGGAGTTTTTTCAGTTCACTCTTGAGGTGACGGTGGTGTAAGGGGTCAGGTTAGGGTTCAGTGTTGTGCACAAGTAATGATGAGGGGTGAGCAGGGGCATATGAGGGCGATGAAGCACGAATGAGTGAGTGACAGATGTGGCGGGGTGCACGTGGGGTCAATGTGGGCGTGTGAGGGGCCAGGTTGGGGGTCATTTGTGTCAACAGTGCGATGGATAGGTGATGTTGGTGAGGGTGATAATGAGCGGGACGACTTTTTCCTTGGGGTGGAGTATGATGTTTTCTTTTCCGTCATCAGAAGCGTCTGGGCCAGCTGCCAAAGTGTGACGCACATAAGCAATATCGTCATCACTGTCAGCTTGGCTTTTCCTGGTGTATCAATATTACTTTTACTTATCTCAGTGTCATATTCACTCTTTATCATCACACTCCTCTTCATTGAGTAAAGTTTCCAGATATTCCCTCAATTCACCATGCACTATTATTGAGGTTTCACAGCCTCATCCCTGAGAATATAATGTTTTCTGTTTTGTTTTGTTTTTAACACATAGAGCACTTGTTTTATTTCATGGAAAAACTTTTTTTACACGATTTATACCCTAAATTATCTGTCTGATTTCACCAGCCTTGTACGAAAAATATAATAAAATAGACAACGAGGCTCTGTATAAGGTAAAAAGGGTAGGCGGTGACTGAGTGGTTAGCGTGCCGGCCTAGCATTAACGGCACCATGGACAACGTCGGTTTGAATCCCCACGCTACCACCTGGGATTTTTCAGTCACCGCCGAGTGGCCTAAGACTGCCCGCATGCTGTCCAGAAAACCGCCCATCAACCCGGACTCTAGAAGAAACCGTTCAAGTGAATCAAGAATGAGTTCCGGGGGGCAGCATGAGCCAAGCATAACTAGCGCCACTATGAAAAAAGAAGGCGCCATGACGGGCTCGGGCAGACCACCAGGCTCTTGAAGAAAGCCTACCGGCGCTACAAGCAAAGATATATATATATATATATATATATATATATATATATATATATATATATATATATATATATATATATATATATATATATATATATATATATATATATTAAGCAGATGTACCACACAAGCGCACCTCACAGCAACACCATAACATAGATTATGAGTTTCTAGGGTTACATCATCGTAGGTATTTTCACCGTCCAGTTACCGAGGCAAAGTCGCTCGCTGGAATCCCGGCAAAGCCTAGTAATTCATGGTTGATAATAAACTGCAGTCGGTTCACCCAAGTCTAAAGTGAGCATTATCGTGCGCTGGCAACCTGCTGTCACACGGCGTGTCGTATTTCGTGGATGATGTATGCTAGCCTACGCATAGTAAACAGTCGTCACTGTCAATAATACGCAGGAATCAATAACAAATACCGTCAATTATAGTCGATTTTGAGTTAAACAGTATTTGTAATGTTGCAAATAGCTGTTTTATTAATATAAATCCTGCTACGTTTATCGGTGATGGACATCTTCAAGGCTGTTTCATAATCATAATCAGCAATCTAGTTAATTAACAAAACAGCTACTTGTGATATTACTAATATTTTTTACTCATAAACGAATATAATTGACGGTATTTGTTATTGCTGCCTGCATACTATCGACACTGACGACTGTTTTCTATGTGTAGGCTAGCCTACAGTATCCACGAAATCGGACACGCCATGTGACAGCAGGTTGCCAGCGGACGATAATGCTCACTTCAGGCTTGGGTGAACTGACTATAGTGAACAGTTTAAGTATTTGCTGTTAACGATCATTTAACAACGACCAAAGAACGTTGTTGGGTTTCGAGGTTTTTTTTTGTGTCTCGCTTGTCCAGAGACATTTGTCACATTTCGGGTCATATTGTGCAAATATCTAGGAGTGTTCCTCTCCCTCGGCGGAATAGTGTCCTTGGGAATGATTTTGATGTTCTTGATGGTGAATATGGATTCGGAATTCCAGTAGAGGATTCTGGCCATGTAATTTACTGATTTTGGTTATTGATTTTATCTCATCTGCCTGGATAACAATATATTTTTCAAGTTCATTTTGTGTTCTAATGTGTGCAAAAAATACGGTTGATTTTGACTTGCTAATTTTAGCCACTTTTTCAATTTCGAAAGACTGTCCAACGAGCTCAAGGGCTATTTGGGTACCGTACACGGCTTCGGCTGTGTTATTGAAAGCTGCCGCCCTCTCTACGTAGAGGAGTTTATCCATGAAGTCATTCCACGCGTTGTCGATTTTCTTGGCATTGTGTTAGTTCTAAGCTCTATGGATTTACAGTTCACGTAGACAAGTAGAAATTGGCTTTTTTTGATGTCTGGTATCACTGTCAGGTTATCAAAGAATTTGTGTTAAATACCAACATTTAAACGGATGGAGTGGTGGTGGCAACCCCTTACTTTTTCACCTACCTGACAGTCGGGAATGAGGTCAGGGTGGGTCAGCAATATTAGTTCCTGCAATTTGTTTTCTCGCGTAGGTCAAGTTATAACTTGGGTTATGAATGAATTATAATTATTTGATAGTCTACTACCCTTCCCCTATCAATACGACACTGTCAACGTTAGGATAGTTGAAGTCTCCTATTGTTAATGCAGTTTTTTTTTTTTTTTATTACATACTTGATCTCTTCGGATAGGAAACTGTCGTCGTCTCTCGTTCTGGTGGGTTGGGTACAGATACAAACATTAGTTTTGTTTCATCATGGCATGGGTCACGGCGCTTCTTAGCACTCTTACAGGTCAGCTTGTTAACCGTCTCCCTGTCCTCCTCCATACACCCCACTCTACCCATTTCTTCACATCAAAGAATATTTAGTGAAATGTATTGAAATTAAATTGATAGACAGTGAGGGTCCAGTGTGTTTGTGGACTTAGCACCTCATCAGCCATCAGCCGTCACCTGACCCAGCATTTGACCAGAAGATGACCTGCGATTAATACCTTACCGTAATCTGGAAGAGGCTGCCCTTCCTCCTCCTCCTATCTCGGCCTCACCAACCTACATTCCATCCGACCTCAACCCACAAGCACCTTCATCCCAACCTAAGACCCGTCAGACCACCGTTCTCCAACCCCGTTCTTTTATTGCTTATTTCTTATGCGACTTTATTTTTCAAAATGCATCCATAACATGCACATTTTCAGCCTAAAGGCTGCCTAAACTAAAACTACGTTTATCATTATCATTATTATCATTATTATTATTATTATTATTATTATTATTATTATTATTATTATCATCATCAGTAGTAGTAGTAGTAGTAGTAGTAATAATAATAATAATATATGTGGTAGTAGCAGCAGTAGTAGTAGTAGCAGTAGTAGTAGAAGTACTGGTAGTAGTAGTAGTAGTAGTAGTAGTAGTAGTAGTAGTAATATTAGAAGTACATCACTGAATCTAAACGTTCAGGCTCCTCAAGGTCGTACTCACACTTGATATTGATGCTGACCACGTTGCTTTTTGAGTCACCTTCAACGTTGGATGCCTCGCACTCGTAGCGCCCTGACCTGTGCCTCTTGACTGCCTGCAGGGCCAGCGTTGCATCGCCCACAATCACGCCGGCACTTACGTTGTGCACTAGCTCCTCACCCTGAAAAAGACCGAGAGTGTTAGAAGGCCCACAGATGACTATGATGGAAGGAGAAGGAGAATTTTATGGTAGTAGATAAATAGTAGATAAGAAATGAAAATGCGCTTTATAGTGAGAGATAAAGTGTAAGTATAGAGTTACGAAATATAGACAGATAAGACGGTGTTACAATGAAGAAGGACATCTGATGCGGAGGACTTATATTCGATAGAAGAGAAGTAAGTAAACTGTTTTCTTCTCTATTGATGAGAGGAAAAAAAGCAATGGCGAGTGTTAGTTTGAGGTGGATAGAAGGGGTGGGAAATAAGGAATGGATACGGCAGGAAAGGTATATAATGAGTGTGAAGAGACTGTTGCTTACAAAGATTTATTTATTTATACACAGCAAAATAAGCAGCTTAAAGGCAAAAAAAAAAAAATAATAATTATAATAATAATAATGACAAAAAAAAATGCTAAACACTACCCCAATAAAAGAGAGTTCAGATGAGTGTCCAAAAGAGAGGTTAATTTCGTGAGGAGAGGTGACTCGATACTCTCCTCTTGAAAGGGTTCAAGTCGTAGGCAGGACGAAAAAAGACTGTTCCATAGTTTACCAGTGCAAGGGATGAAAGAATGAAGGTGCTGGTTAACTTGTGCATAAGGGATTTGGGCAGTGTTGAGATAAGAAGGAGTAGAAAGTCGAGTGCTGCGGGACAGCGGTGATGTGGCATGCAGAGCAAGTTCAGAAGAGCAGTCAGCATGGAAATATCAATAAAAGATAGAGGCAACATGGCGGCGGAATTTAAGAAGTAGAAGACTGTCAGTAAGAGGAGGGGGGAAGATGAGACGAAGAGCCTTACAGCTGTAGTATTAGCCTTCCCGTTTCCTTTCCCGTCCCTATCCCCACGTGCGAGTTTAGGGTAGGTATAAACCTCCCCTTCCCCTTCCCGTCCCCGGGACAGATATGCGGACCAGACCAGAACCAATCTACACGTCATAATAATGTTGGCATAACTTTAAAACCAATAATTATGGAAAACGAGACAAACAATGCATTTTTCACACATCATTGTATTACTGTACATCATATATTTCAAAATAAAAATAAATCTTGTTGATCTTCTCGTAAATATTAAGTAATCCGGATAAGTTAATTTATAAGATAGGTTGGTATCCATAACTGTAGAAACACGCGGGCAGCCACACCGGGGTTGCCTGCTCGTGTCATTTATGACATTTTTTGCCTTAAATCTCGGTTGTCTCTAACAAATGCCCTTTTATGGTATATATTAAGTGTTGCCAAATAATGCCATATTTAGTCAGCAATCTGCCATTTTCTGCCATTTTTGGGGACAACTGTAAAGGAAACTTCAGGAAAAAAAATACTTCTTGTACAATATGAAACTTCATAGAACAAAGAGTAGTTGTATTCTCACCAATGTTGGATATCCTTCATGATAGCCTAATAAAAGACATGTAGTACACCCCGTTTCCTCTACTTATTGAGGAGGCAACTGATGTTTCAGTTACCAAACACTTGTGCACGTGTGAAAAATACTTCAAGGAGATGTGTCAAGAAACTTCTTAACATTACTTCCATTTCCCTCCTGCACAACATCATCACTTTTCTCAGGCATAAAATCCTACTCTGATGAACAAAATGTCCCATTGAGTAATATTGTTGGAGCAGTACTGACAGGGTATCCAGTCGGTGCTGATGTATGTTTACAATCAAATGGGAACACCAGATTCTTTACAACCTAAAATAAATATAATAATTTCAGCAAAGTTTGCGATATAATATCGGTCATATTCTGATACTTTTAAATACATTCCCTTCTATAATAACAAATAGAACCCTATTTATTTATGAAATATACGAGGGGGAAGCTGAAGAGGTCCTACTTCTCACCCGGCGGAGTCAACGCTTTTTCGACCCCGTCCGCTCCCTCTCTGGGTAGTATGAAACAAACCCAACTCCGTGGGGACGTTTAATACTGCGGTTCACGGCAAAGGGAAATGGAAGGGAAGGGAAAAGGGATGGGGGACATTAATACTACGGCCGTTAAACTCCAAGAGAGATGTGTGTGTGGAGCCCCTCCTCCCCCACACACACACATGCGATGCATACTCCATATGAAAGCAGACAAGGCCTCTGTATATGGATAGTATCTGGAAGGAGGTAAAGAACTGGCGGAGACGATACAGAAGGCCCAGCCACGAGGAAGTTGATTGAGTAAGAGAGGAGATATGAGATTTCTAGATGAGATTTTGAGTTAAGGATAGATCGAGGAGGTTTATTGTAGAAGAGAGTGACGGCTGAGTGTTATTGAATAATAGAGGATAGGTATTTGGAAGATTGTGTCGAGATGACAGGTGAGAAATTGAATTGTTATGGCGTTGAAGGACACCAAGTTCTTGTCCCAATCGGAAATGATAGTATGGTCTGATGTTAAGCGTTCTACGGACTCCAGCCTGGAATCATGTTGTTCCTGTTGGGAAGGTCTTCTTTTAAAAGATATTGAATAATGCAGAGCAGAGTCATCGGCGCAAGAATGGATAGGGCAGTTTGTTTTGGGAAGAAGCTCATTCGTTTGATGAAGAACAGAAAGAGAGATAGGACAGAGCCCTGCAGTACATCACAGTTGATTGGTTTAAGTGAAGAACAGTGACCGGCAGCAGAGATAAATCGGCCAGAAAGGAAACTGAAGATGTAAGTACAGGGAGAGGAGTAGAATCCGCACGATGGTATTTTAGAAAGCAAAGATTTGTCCCAGGCTCTGTTAAAAGCTTTCGAGATGTCTAAGGCAACGGCAAAAGTTTCACCGAAACGGCGTAGATATTCAGTTGGGAAAGCAAGAAGATCACCAGTAGAACGCCCCTTGGGGAACCCATAATGGCTATCAGATAGAAGGTTAAAAGTGGATAGATACTTAAGGATCTTCCGGTTAACGATTGATTCAAAGGTTTTAGAAAGACAAAAAAAGTTATAGGATCGAAGTTTGAGAGATTGGAACGCTCACCCTTCTTAGGCACAAGCTGAATATAGGTGTACCTCCAGCAGGAAGGAAAGGTAGATGTTGAAAGGCAGAGACGAAAGAGTTTGACCTGGCAGGGTGTCAGCACGGAAGCACGCCATAAGGTCCATAAGCCTGGTGAGGATTGAGGCCAGAGCAGGCATAGAAAACATCATTCTTAAGAATTTTAATAACTGGGCATAGTGGAGTCAGAAGGGGAATGAGTAGAAGGAATATACCCTGAATCGTCCAGAGTGGTTTTTAGGGAAATTTTGAGCGAAGTATGAAGAGACCGTTGCAGGGAAAGGAAACAAAAGAAGGGATGAGATGTTAGTGACAAGGAAGGAGAGAATGTAAGTGTGCTAGTATAGTGAGGAAAGAAAATATAATCAAGTTTTTTTTTTTTTTGGGGGGGGGGAAGCTTTATGGAATGGGAACAAAGAAATGATTGTTTGCCAGAGGATATGTAAGGAAACAGGTTTCTTCCTTGTGAATGAAAGGGTAGAAGAAAAGACGTGTGTTATTCGAAAAAAAAAGAGTAATTAGACGGTTGTTTAATCCGTGAATGGAGGAGGATGGAAAGGCGTGTGCTAGTCTAAAAATAAAAGACCTCCCTCTAATGGAAGGAGAAGGAGGATCTTCGTGTGTGTTAGTCAGAAAAGAAGTATAGAGACGTTTTTTCTTCCATAAGAAAAAGTGTTTGGTAGTCGGAAGGGGAATGTGAAGATAATTTTCTTCCTTTGACCTCTATTCAAGAGCAGTAAGTACCGGGCTTTTATATATATATATATATATATATATATATATATATATATATATATATATATATATATATATATATATATATATTTTTTTTTTTTTCTTTTCTTTACGCCCTTGAACTGTCTCTTTTGCTGTAAAAAAAAAGGGGGGGGGGGGTAGAGGGAACGGCGCTTATTAGTCGAAAGAGTACGGAGACTGTTCCCTTTCTTATGATGAGAAATGAAAGAAGGAGCGACGTATGTTGGTCGGAAGAAAGAGTAAAATAGACTTTACTTTCCTGTGAATGGGTGAATGGAAAACAAAGGAGGGAAGAATTGCGAAGGTTAGCATGGACACGGTTTCCTTCCATCTTAATGAAGATAGGGGCTAGTGTATCTGAATGAGGAATGCGGCATGATCAACCTTCCCGCGCAGCTTTTGTATGTTTATCTCCTTCCTGTTATTTATGATAATTAATCCCTCATGGGTCCTGTGTCACTGCCCACGGCTAGCGGTCAGTCGAGTCCTGATATGGATTGATTGGTGAAGGGCCTGCATCCTTTCCTCGGAAATAACTTCACTATTCCCAAAACAGACATAAAAAGTAAAGGTCGGATCGCTGTGTGAGACTGGATCCCGATCCGGTTCTGCTGGGGAATCCGAGGCAGGCTTCCTCGATGTATCGCATCGGGTGAGCCTGCCGTTAATGAACGATACATGACAAAAAATTCAGGTCCCCTGCATTTGAAGTAGAATGTTGCAGAACTAGGACCAGGGTTAACCTTCGAAGGGGTCAGCTTGTGGGTTTATGGAACGTCCTCTGCTTTTCGGAGGATCACCTATTGAGTATACTCAGGAGATTGAAGGTGAATATAGTGAGACTCTGCACGACGAGACGAGGAGGCTTGCCAATGCCAGGATCGATATATGTATACCTTCTACTGTTCCATCTTGAGCACCTCCAGCCAACTGCACTCATTCATGATTAAGGCTAATCCGGTTGATGGGCGTATAATGTGAGTGAAATTGAAGATCAATCTAGGCTTCATGTCTCTTGCTGCAGTGAACGCTCCTCCAGGAATATGTGAAACTGAAGAGAATGGGGTGTTGAACGACAAAATCGACAGTCAATCGTATTATACAAATACCACCTCGTGACACTCATTATCTTAGGTGACGTTAATTTTGCAACTATTTGCACTGATTGAGTCGGCTATGAGTTTTTTTTTTCTTTACAGCAGAGGAGTCAGTTCAAGGGCATAAAAAAGTAACAAATGTAAAAAAAAAGCCCGATACTCACTGCTCCTAAAAAGAGTTAGAGGAGCGGCCGAAAGATAGGTCAGTTTCGGGAGGAGAGGTATCCTGATACCCTCCTCTTGAAAGAGTTAAAGTCGTAGGCAGGAGGAAATACAGATGAAGGAAGATTACATAAGAACATAAGAACGTAGGATTCTGCAAGAGGCCGGTAGGCCTGTACAAGGCAGCTCCTTTGAACCTAAGCTCCCGTGTATCTAACCCCACCTAATATCGCTGTCCATGAATTTATCTGATCTATTTTTGAATGTGACAATTGCATTGGCACTCACCACGTAACTGCTAAGCCTATTCCACTCATCCACCAATCTGTGAGTAAACCAATTTTTGCCTATGTCCCTGTTGAATCTGAATCTATCCAGTTTAAACCCATTACTTCGTGTCCTACCCGGTTCTCTTACCAACAAAACCTTACGAATATCCCCCTTATTAAAGCCCTTCATCCATTTATGAACCTTGATCATATCTCCACGCACCCTTCGCCTTTCTAGAGAATGCAAGTTTAACCGTTTGAATCTTTCCTCGTATGGCAAGTTTCTCAACCCCTGAATCATCTTAGTCATCCTCCTCTGCACCGATTCTAACATTTTGATATCCATTCTATAGTAAGGTGACCAGAACTGAACCGCATAGTCAAGATGAGGTCTAACTAATTCTAAATATAGTTTGAGGAAGACTTCGGCGCTTCTGTTGCTCACGCACCTTGAAATAAACCCCAGTACCCTATTTGCTCAATTTCTAGCTTGAATGCACTGTGCCCTTGGACGGAGATCAGAGCTCACTAAGCCCCCTAAATCCCTCTCGCACCCAGACCTGCTTATGGGAGCGTCATTTAAGCAACAGTTACGTGAGGGGTTGTTCCTACCTACACTCAGAATACTGCACTTCCCTACACTGAACTCCATTTGCCATTTATCCGCCCAGTCATACAATCTGTTTAGTTCATCCTGAAGAATACTAGCGTCCTGATCCGACTCAATTACTCTACCGATCTTGGTATCATCTGCAAACTTACTGACGACACTACTAATTTCTGTATCTAAGTCATTGATATAAATAATAAACAAAAGTGGACCTAATACCGAACCTTGTGGGACCCCACTCGTAACACACCCCCAGTCAGATATTTTACCATTGATTTGCACTCTTTGCTTCCTATTGCTAAGCCACGTCGTGACCCAGTTCAAAACTTTACCCTCTACTCAGTGAGCCTGTAATTTATGCAACAGTCGTTGGTGAGGAACTTTGTCAAACGCTTTACTAAAATCAAGATAGATTACATCATAATTTTCATCTCTGTCTACCGCCTCAAATACTTTATTGTAGAGGGACAAGAGATTGGTGAGGCATGACCTATCTTTCGTGAACCCATGCTGCGAGTCGTGAATTAAGCTATGTTTCTCAAGATGCTCCCGAATGTTCCTGGCTATTATGGACTCCAGCATCTTGCCTATAACCGATGTTAAGCTAATTGGGCGATAGTTTGAAGCAACTGACCCGTCCCCCTTTTTGAAAATCGGCGTCACATTAGCTACTTTCCATAGGCTGGGCACATAACCAGTATTTACCGACATCTGAAAGATGTCAGTTAGTGGGTCACTGAGTACATCACTAAATTCCTTTAATATCCTCGGAAATATCCCGTCAGGACCTGGCGACTTATTCTTCTTAAGCTTCTCTATCTCATCCTGAACTACTTGCCTGGTAATGATTATATCCCTCAATTTATCGCCACCCCCGCCCTCGTGCACCTGAACCCTTTCCGGAATAGTCGTTCGATCCTCTTGTGTGAATACTGAAAGGAAGTAGTCGTTCAACATTGTGCTCATATTTTCGTAATTTTCTACTAGCTCGCCTGTGTTTGCTTTCAGCGGTCCAATTTTCTCCCTTGTTTTTGTTCTATACATCTGAAAGAAGCCCTTAGGATTACTTTTTGCCTCATTTGCTACTTTGATCTCATAGTTCCTTTTTGCTATCCTTCACTCTTCACTAATCTAGATAGTTCGATATACCGGCCCCTGAGATGTGTTTCACCATTCTTTATTTTCTGATAAATTCCCTTCTTTAACCCTATCTCGTGTTTTAGTCCGCGAGTCATCCACTTAGGGTCATTGTTTTCTTTTCTAAGTGTTCGCTGTGGTATATGCTGTTCTTGCCCCTCTACTTTTACTCTAACTAAATTATTGTAAGACATTTCTCCCTGGTTCTCCTGGCTCTCCAACCCACAGTTCTGGCCCTCATGAATCCCTAAATTATCCCAGTTTATCCCATCAAGATGTCTTCGAAACCCTTCTTAATTTGCTCTTCTAAAATCTGGCACTAACACTGGGTTTGGTTCGTAGGTTACCGCCCAGTCTAAGCTAAACCGAACCGTTCTGTGGTCACTATTTCCTAACTCTCCGCCCACCTCCAACTCACGTAGCAAGTTTCCATTATTAGTTAGGACTAAGTCTAATATTTTACCTCATCTGGTAGGCTCAGTAACTACCTGCTTAAGGAAATTATCTTGTATAACTTCAAGAAAATCCTCGGCTTCCAGGTCACCCACTAGGTCTTCCCAGTCTATATTCCTATAATTAAAATCCCCCATTATGCAGACATTTTTACTCCTACTCGCCCTGCCAATCTCCTGTATAATATACTTGTGTCCTGCCTGTTAAGGTTGGGTGGCCTGTACAGAACTCCTAGAGTTGGATTTTCTTTCCCTTTGTAAACGTCCATCCAAACTGATTCTGAATCCATGTTAGTTTTGACTGAATTGTTAACTGAACATTTAAGTGAGTCTTTAACATATAGCGCAACTCCACCTCCCCTTCTTCCCCTTCTGTCTTTGTGAAACATCTGAAAACCCGTTAATTCAAATTCCGATCTAAAATTTATATTGGCAGTGTTTATCCATGTCTCAGTAATCGCTATTATGTAACAATTTTCTGAACAAGCTTCACCCCTTAGTAAGTCTATCTTGTTTCTGAGGTTCCTGCTGTTAGTATAGAAGATTCTTAGCCCGCCCTCTGTTACTCCCCTATAATTATTTCTAAGCTGCCTGGTTGTATTATGAGCTAGATGTCCTCTCCCAATACTCCTCCCCCCCTCGTCTATACTAAAAAATCCCTCAGGGTACTAAGTGCTCCCTCAAGGGGGGAGTCTGAGAGAGTCAGTCAGAGTTTACCAGCGTGAGGGATGAAAGAGTGTAGATGCTGATTAGCTCTTGCGTAAGGGATTTGGACAGTAAGGGGATGAGCTTGAGTAGAAAGTCGTGTGTGGCGAGGCCGCGAGAGGGGGGTGGCATGCAGTTAGCAAGTTCCAAAGAGCAGTCAGCATGGAAATATCGATAGAACATAGAAAGAGAGGCAACATGGCGGCGAAATTTAAGAGGTAGAAGACTATTAGTAAGAGGAGGAGAGCTGATGATACGAATAGCCTTAGACTCCACTTTGTCCAAGAGAGCTGTGTGAGTGGAGCCCCCCCCCCACACGTGAGATGCATACTCCATACGAGGGCGGACAAGGCCCCTGTAAATGGATAGCAACTGTGCGGGGGAGAAGAACTGTCGGAGACGGTACAGAACGCCCAGCCTCGAGGAAGCTGATTTAGTAAGAGAAGAGATATGAAGTTTCCAGTTGAGATTTTGAGATAAGGATAGACCGAGGATGTTTAGTGTTGAAGAAGGTGATAGCTGAGTGTTGTCAAAGAATAGGGGATAGTTGTTTGGAAGATTGTGTCGAGTGGATAGGTGGAGAAACTGTGTTTTTGAGGCATTGAAGGACACCAAGCTCTTCTTGCCCCAATCGGAAATAATAGTAAGGTCTGAGGCTAAGCGTTCTGCCGCCTCCAGCATGGAGTGATTTAGTTCCTATTGGGTGGGTCTTCTATTAAAAGAAGTTGAATAATGCAGAGTAGAGTCATCGGCGTAAGAATGGATAGGACAGTTTGTTTTGGAAAGAAGATCATCAATGAACAACAGAAAGACAGTGGGAGATAGGACAGAACCCCACTATTAATAGGTTTAGGGGAAGAACAGTGACCGTCTACCACGGCAGAGATAGAACGGTCAGAGAAGAAACTGGAGGTAAAGGTACAGAGAGAAGGATAGAAACCGTAGGAGGGTCGTTTGGAAAGCAAAGATTTGTGCCAGACCCTATCAAAGGCTTTTGATATGTCCAGCGCAATAGCAAAGGTTTCACCGAAACGGCTATGAGAGGATGACCAAGAATCAGTTAAGAAGGCAAGGAGATCACCAGTAAAACGCCCCTTGCGGAACCCATACTGGCGATCAGATAGAAGGTCAGAAGTGGAAAGGTGTTTTTTAATCTACCAGTTAAGGATAGATTCAAAAGCTTTAGATAGATAAGAAAGCAAAGCTATAGGACGGTAGTTTGAGGGACTGGAACGATCACCCTTCTTAGGCACAGGCTGTATGAAGGCATACTTCAGGAAGGAAAGGTAGATGTTGACAGGCAGAGGCGAAAGAGTTTGACCAGGTAGGGTGTCAGCACGGAAGCACAGTTTATAAGGACAATAGGAAGCACTCCATCAGGTCCATAAGCCTTCTGAGGATCGAGGCCATAGAGAACATAGAAAACATAATTCTTAAGAATCTTAATATCAGGCATAAAGGAGTCAGACGGGGGATGAGTAGGAGGAATATGCCCAGAATCGTCCAGAGTGGAGTTTTTAGAGAAAGCTTGAGAGAAGAGTTCACCCTTAGAGATAGATGGGCCGGCGGTGTTGCCGGCAGGACTAAGGAGAGGAGGAAAAGATGAAGAGGTGAAGTTGGCTAGATGCCAGAAGTCACGGGAAGAATTAGAAAAAGCAAGGTTTTGGCATTTTCTATCAATGAAGTTTTTGGTAAGTCGGAGAATAGATTTGGCACGATTCCGGGCAGAAATATAAAGGTCATGGTTAGCGGGAGTTCGAAGGCTCTGGTACCTTTTGTGAGCTGCCTCTCTATCTTTGACAGCACGAGAACAAGCGTGATTAAACCAAGGCTTTTTAGCATGAGGAGTAGAGAAAGTACGTGGATTGTATCACTCCATTCTAGAGACAATCACCTCTGTGATGCGCTGGGCACACACAGAGGGGTCTCTATCCTGGAAGCAATAATCAATCCACGGGAAATCGGAAAAGTACATCCTCAGGTCGTCCCACCGAGCTGAAGCAAAATGCCAGAAGCATCGCCTCTTCGGTGGGTGCAGAGGGTGTACAGGAGCGATAGGGCAGGATACATAAATAAGGTTGTGATCGGAGGAGCCCAACGGAGAGAACAGTTTGACAGAGTAAGCAGAAGGGTTAGAGGTAAGGAAGAGATCTAGTATGTTGGGCCGGTCTCCAAGACGGTCGGGAATACGTGTAGGGTGTTGAACCAACTGCTCTAGGTCACTGAGGAGAGCAAAGTTATAGGCTTGTTCACCAAGCTGGTCAGTGACAGAGGATGAAGGCCAAAGCTGGTGGTGACAAGATGTGCTCCACTTTAGAGTTCAAGTAGTCAAAGAATTTTACATAGTTAGTAGAGTTAGGTGAGAGATAAACAGCACAGATGTATTTAGTAGTAGAATGACAATGAAGTCTTAGCCAGATGGTGAAAAATTCTGAAGAGTCAAGGTCGTGGGCACGAGAGCAAGTGATGTCGTTGCGCACGTAGGCGCAACATCCAGCTTTGGATTGAAATTTAGGATAGAAATAGTAGGAGGGAACAGAGTAGAGATTGCTGTCAGTAGCCTCAGAAACCTGTGTTTCGGTGAGGAAGAGAAGGTGAGGTTTAGAGGAGGAGAGATGGTGTTCCACATAATGAAACGAGTTACGTTATTCTCTTCTGAATTTTATAAAATCCTAGGGATGAAAAATTGTAGGTTCTTGGAGGTACAGGAGGTTGAAACTGAACTTAATGGGACTCTCTAAGACGAGCAGA
The DNA here is from genome assembly GCF_024679095.1 of Eriocheir sinensis. Taxonomy (NCBI): domain Eukaryota; kingdom Metazoa; phylum Arthropoda; class Malacostraca; order Decapoda; family Varunidae; genus Eriocheir; species Eriocheir sinensis. The sequence goes on from NC_066518.1 coordinate 22,661,185, forward strand.
CCTGGCAATGGAGATGTCAGTTTTGAGGGTTTTACACATAACGGGTTTGACCAGAGCGATGGTGGTCATCTAAAAAAAAAAGTAGCTATAGCCATTTCTCTATTGTTGGGGGTCAACCCCAACATCATGTTGAAGAGCGCATGATGATGGTGAGGCTGAAGCATGCCATGTAATACACACCACATATTTTTGTGTACGCCCCTACACAGATATATGAACATCAGTAGAAAGAGGTGATCAGTGCCAAGCTCGACTTTATAGTCGATCAGTCTAGCGTGCCTGGCTACTACTCCGCGGGCCCGGGTTCGAGTCCCGGTCCGGGCAGTCGGCGTGCAGCTCACCCAACTGTTCATCTTCCCTTTATGACTGTTCGATAGATGGATACCTGGGGAAACCTGAGGAAGGTAAACTGTGACAATCCCGGGTTTCACATTGGCCCGGGTCCCAGGGTACCTGGTTCTTATCTACCACAGGCTCAAAAGGCTAACGGATCGGATATGAGCACAACAGCCACACCCAACTATAGCGTATACACTCACCTTAACCTTTATTACCCCCCGCATGACACACCCGTTGTCTTTTATTTTATTTTATTTTATTTTATTTTATTTTATTTTTTTACGTCGAACCCTGTAGCACCGGTAGGCTTTCTTGAGGGTCCTCCTGGTCGGCCCGAGCCGGTCTTGGTGCAGGCAAGTGTTTATAGTAGCGCCATCTTTTCTTGGCTCATACTGCCTGCCCCCGGAACTCATCCTTGAATGATTTGGACGGTTCTTCTAGAGTTCGGGTTGATGGGTGGTCTTCAGGACAGCATGTGGGTAGGACACTCGGCAGTGACTCAAAAATTCCAGGTGGTAGCGGCGGATTCGAACCCGGGTCGTCCATACCGCGGTGAATGCGGGGCCCGCATGCTAACCACTCAGCCAACTCCTCCCCTTGGGGGAGTTCAATGCAGTGCTAGCATATACATAGTTGCCAACGGGTTATATGTTTGTCACCATGGCTCTGACACCATAAACGGAAACAGTTATCTCCTTGGACTCTGCAAAGTCCACAGGGAAGTGACTTGCTGTTGCAACGGAGATCGATCAAATCCTCGTCAGTACTCGTTCGATGATTCTCTAGAATGGTAGGTGTTAGGGCAAACTGGTATTTCGCCCCAGTAACAATGCCTGTAACGAAAGGATACACACACACACACACACACACACACACACACACACACACACACACACACACACACACACTTGCGGTCCAGACCTGACCCATGTCAGAAGTGGGTCGCAGCGCTCCGTAGTGAGCAGCACTCCCCGGGGCGCATATAATTTAAGTCTCCTTAGAGCGAGTCATTTGTGACATCAAAATCAATCTCCCAACCCGCGGCCGGCACTGGCTCCGCCTACAGTTCCTTTCGATCGGCTCCTTGTTCCAGGAGTGTCCTTCTTGCACGGACACCTCTCGCTCTCCTCTCTGTTTATTACGGTACCCTGACACACACACACACACACACACACACACACACACACACACACACACACACACACACACAGTCTTGTTATTATTATTATTATTATTATTATTATTATTATTATTATTATTATTATTATTATTATTATTATTATTATTACTATTATTACACACACACACACACACACACACACACACACACACACACACACACACACACACACACACACACACACACACACACACACACACAAAAAACCACACACACACACACACACACACACACACACACACACACACACACACACACACACACACACACAAGACAGACTTCGTCGACAGACCGACTTGGCTAGGGTGAGGTCAGCCGATAGAGTCGGTCTGTCGACACCCCCCCCTCCCCTTCATGAGCCGCTGGTCCCTTCTCGGAGGGACGTACGCGCTTGACCCTGACGGGCTCTATTATATAGCTCCGTGTCCCCACCCTTGAGGTGGCGACACATATTAAAACAAAAGTCGTCAGTCTCAGCCGACCTCTCATGACCCTCACAACATCAGGCCAACTGGTGACAAGTATGTTGAATTGGCAACATTACAGCAGACTAAGGCCTGTCTTGTAACTGTATTACTGTCAATTATGTTGTCAATAGATTAAGTATTGATAGTCGTAAATGTTGAATGATTGTTTGGTATGAGTTGTGTGATTGAAATTCAATATAGTTATATACTTGTTTTGATTTATTTTTCTCCTGCCCTTGTTTTGCTACGTCAGTCAGCTGGATTCCGTTGTACTAACATTTTACTTCTAAACAACTGTGTAACGAGATTCTCTCAAATACCTATCAGCACGTGATGTAACATTAGGGTTTTCCGATTTTATTTACGTTTGGCCTATGGCGCCGGTAGGTTTTCTTGATGGGGTCTGATAATCGGCCCAACCCTCTTATGGCGCAGGCAAGTGCCTATAGATACGCAGTTTTGCTTGGCTCATGCTGTTCCCCGGAGTGCATCATTGATCCTCTTTTTATAGAGAGAATCTAGAGTCCGGCTTGATAGGTGGTCTTCAGAGCAGCATGTGGGCAGTCTTAGGCCACTCAGCAGTTACTGAATAATCTCAGCTTGTGGCGGCAGGCGGTGCGCGAATCCCGGTTCTCCAGGACGTCGCGCCCGCACACTAACTATTCAACCACTGCCTCCCCAACTGCTGAGTTCTTTGTGACCGACAGCGAATTTATTTCGAAACGGAGGTACGCATCAACTAAAAGAAAATCTCAGAATCCAACATTCCAGGGTTACGTCTTGAGAAACTGAGGGACCAGTCGTTTGCTCGGGTATACAGTAACGGTTTCAAACTGGTTTGAGGTTCTCATTTTCTAGAGGACCCTAGAGAGTTGCGGGATACCTGTAACTGAAACTCTCAAGGTGCTCAGAAGTATATTGGAAGGCCTCCAAGGTTTAGGAGAGGAGGTGCCTCAGGGTAGACATTACAGAGTATAGAAAAGTCTTGCTGCTTGGCTGACTTGAGACTCGGAGCAATACATGACTTTGTTTTCTTTAATTAAGAGAGTAGCAGGTGATGAGGAGACCAAGGGGACGCCCACTGAGTTTGTAACCTGAGCAAGTCGATAAATACTGCCATTAGGCACTTAAACATGGGAGAGGTTCTGCATGAAGACTTGGCCAGATGAATTTCCGGGTTTAACGTTGTATGGTGGTCGTGAAGACGCGTCCTGAAATATAAATAAATGGAATAGGAAATAAGTGTGCTTGTAGACAAAGGGGTAAATAAAATGCTTTACCTTTTTAGATATGCAAAGGAATAGAGAGGACGATGAACAAGTCATTATGAAGAGTGGTAAGATGACACGACCAAAAAAAAAAAAAAAAAAGTCGAAAAGTAAAAAAAAAATCGGTAGGGAGATATATTACGTTGGTCATATTACAATGTACGAGGGATGAAAAACGATAGGACGATGGGAGTAACGAGAAAGACGAGGGTTTGCAAGGGGTGTAAAGGGACCGTAGCTAGGAAAAGAAAAACATGTGAGAAGAGATGTTGGTAATGAGGATGAAGAGGAATGAGAGGTAAATACGTTAATGGAATGAGGAAATAAAAAAATAGCATGAGGAATGCAGGACGTATAAGGAGAAAATAGGAGTTTGATAATAAGGATGATATGACAGTCCCAGACTAAGGAAAGAGACGTGAGGTGTTATTCCAAAGAAGAAAAGAATGAAGACATAAGCAGCAGTAATATAAGCCAGTAAATGAAGCGAGGAAATATAGATGATACAGGTAAAAGGAGGTACGAGTAAAAGAGGAAAAACAGAAGCAGATAATGAAAAACCAAGAACCATTCTGAACGAAAAAAAAAAAATGAACAGAAACAAAAAGGAAAACATGGAACCTCCGTAAACATGTTTGAGGAGTCTTACTGAGACTGTCTTGATGGAAGAGAAGGAAGTCACGATTTCCCAACGGAACGAAAGAGTAAGTCACGTTATGTTCCCCCTGTCGTGCCACTCCTGCTCTGTTCCTCCTCCATCCCTACCTTCTCTCTCCTCTTTCCACGAACCCTCTCCCACCCTCCGTACGGTCCCTTCCCGTCCCCACCTTGTTCTCTCCTACGACCAGAAAATACAAAGCGTCTGGACCAAGGAGAAAGGAAAAGGAGGAGCCGTGAATACGAATAAGGCAGGACTTTGGCGCCGGCTAATATCGCCGTCTGGTCGAGGCAGTGGTGTGAGGAGAGGGAACGGAGGAGGAGCATGAGGAGGAGGAAAAGAGGAAAATAGAAGAATTTAGTGGACTTATGCTATTTTTCATTCACCTTGAGCTTCCTTTTTTATCTTTTTGTATCTTTCATTTTTTTCTTATTCTTATTTTTGTTCTTCTCATTAACTTTCATCCTTCGATTATTTTAATTGTTCTGCCTATATTTATTTTTTCATTTCATTTAAAGTCTCACTCTCCTCCTGCTCTTGATCTTAATCCAACACCTCTGGGAGATCATACCACTCTTCGCCTTCAGCTTTTCTTCAGTACTAAGCTGCGATTTCAATTTCCAATTCCAATATTTAGAGGCGAAGAGAGGATGAGGAAGAGAGGAGGTGTAAAGAAGACGGATTCTGAAGGAGAAAGAGGAAGAGGAGTAAGAGGATAACATTGATGGCACCTTGTCCATCTGTCCGTCTGTCGTATAGATACAGTTCGGCGACAGGGGATGCGTCTCGGGGTTAGAGTTGCCAGTTTATGCGCTCAGGTTCCCTCTAGTGAGCATGGCAATTTTCGCCGACACCATGGAAACTGATTGACGTAAAGATGAGTTCATCCATAACCAGAGTGGGTAGTCACCCTCGCAAAGTACTAACTATCTACCTTTGCGTTTGTCAGTCCATTCGTTCGAGTCTACTGGTGCCTTCTCTGGTATGTTAGCTGTCAATATATGTATTTTGCATGTGTGTGTGTGTGTGTGTGTGTGTGTGTTTGACTCTCTCTCTCTCTCTCTCTCTCTCTCTCTCTCTCTCCCCTCACTCTTATAACCTTCTCTGTACCCTCTTTTTTATTGCTTTTGCGTTCAGCCTATAGCGCCGTTCGATTTTCTTGACTTGTCGACCCCAGCCCGTTCTAGCGCACACAAGAATTTTATAATGGCGCCATCTTGCTCAGCTGATGCAGCCACCCTGACCCGGAGCTCATCTTTGATCAGCTTTAGATAATGTATCTAGAGTCCGGGTAGATAGGTGGCCTTCAGTACAGCGTGTGGGTATTCTTAAATCACTCAGTAATGAAGAAAAAATCAGTGAAAATTGTCAGCTTGAAATTGCGATCCTCCAGGACACCGCGCCTGAACGCTGACCCTTCAGCTACCAGCTGCCTTTTCAGTATATAATCATAGTAACTCCTTATACTCTTCAGTTCCTCTCACCACCTTTATTTACTCATTATTCAGTTCTTTCATTTCCTTCTCTTCCTCTTCTTTTGTTTCTTTACTTTGTTCTTGTTCCTGTTTTCGTTGTTGTTGTTGCTGTTGTTGTTGTTGTTGTTGTTGTAGTAGTAGTAGCAGTAGTAGCAGTTGCTGGTGGTGGTGGTGGTGTTGGTGTTAGTGCTGTTGTTGTCGTCCTCCTCCTGATTTTTTTTTCTTCTTCTTTTTCTTTTTCTTTTTCTTCTTCTTCTTCTTCTTCTTCTTTTTCTTCTTCTTCTTCTTCTTCTTCGTCGTCGTTGTCGTCGTCGTCGTCGTCGTCGTCGTCGTCGTCGTCCTTCTCCTCCTTTTCTTCCTCCTTCTCCTCCTCCTCCTTTTCCTTTTCTTCCTTTTCCTCTTCCTCCTCCAGCACCACCTGTGACCGGGTACCAAAACGATTAGTAACTCGGGTTGAAACATTAGCCGTGATCACCCCCATTTATTCCCAGGCCCAAACTTCGAAGGGGAAGCGTATTTCTCACTCTTCAATGTGGTTACTAGGTTGGGACGCCTTCGTAGCACTGGGGAGGGGTGCAAGGTTGGGACAGGATGAAGGTAAAGTGATGGACAAGAGTAATGTGAGAGGGAAGGGTAGAGGGTAGGTAAGGATGACAGATTGATGAATGGGAGAGAGTGTGGAGTGTGTCTTTCTTGTGGACTAATTTTGTGAGAGGTGAAGATGAAGGAAAAGGAGGAGAAATGAAAGATATGGAAAGCAGAATGAAATGGAAGGAAAGGATGTGTAATGATATAATGATCCAAGCAAATAGAAGAGGATGTTGGCAGAAAGATATGTGCGAAGAAAAAGAAAGAAAAAAAACGATAAAGAGGATGGAGATTGAATATTGGTCCATAGACGGAGGGTAGGAAACGGAAAATGAGGAGTAGGAGGAGGAAAAGTAGTAGTAGGACGAGGAGCAAAATACATGGAAACGTAGATATGCAGGCAACAGCAATATTTTTTTTTTTTTTTTTTTAATTTTCACTAGCCTACCTTTTAAGCAATTTCTTAAAATTGTAAGCAACTTCAGACATCCGCCGAACATGTTAAACACACGTTTTACATACGGAAGGGAAGGTTCTGTTAACCTCATAAATAATAAAATGACGGTCAGTGCGATTCTTAGAAGAGTTGATTGTGTCTGCTTTAACTTTTTTTTTTTTTTTTTTTTTTTTTTTTTACGTCGTGGCCTATTGCGCCGGTAGGCTTCTTCCCGGTGGATCCTGAATTCCTGATGGTCGGTCCAAGGCTTCTTCCCGGTGGGGCCTGTTGGTCGACCCAGCCCGTTCTGGCGCAGGCGAGTGTTTATGGTGACGCCATCTTGCACTGGCTCATGCTGCCCTCCCGGAGCTCATCTTTAATCCTAGAATCTAGAGTCCGGGTTGATAGGTGGTCTTCTGGACAGTATGTGGGTAATTTTAACCCACTCCGCGGCGGCTGAAAAATCCCAGCTTGGTGGCACCGGTCGGGGATTGAACTCGCGTCATCCTGAACGCGGGGCCGTCACGCTATCCATTCAGCCACCGCCTCCCCATAACTAACCAATACACTAAGTTTGCTGATGTATGTACCGAATCCCATTGCTTGAACTATTTGATCGTTATTACTTGTTGTGGGGTTCGTTTGGAATGCAAAAATGCTTGAAGTGGTCGACATTACTGAAAGTGTTTAGGTATTTAAAGACCTGGATACCCTTACCCCACAATCGTCCCTTTTTTTTTAAACGTAAAGAGTAGCTTGAATCGCTCTTGAGTCGTTCTTCATACGGCTTTTGCCTTAACAATGAAATGATTTCCGTAGCGCGTCGCTGCACTCTTGAGTAATTAAACGTTTTTTTTTTTGTTTTTTTTGTAATTCGAAGATCAAAATTAAACTGGATATTTCAGGTGAAGTCTTACCAACGGGTGACACAAAGACAGCATTATTGTCGGCGTTTTGCACAACATTTCTTGCTATGAACCGGAGCATTGTATTAGTATATATTTTTGCAGGCATACTGGCAGCGGTTTGTGTGTTTCAAGTCATTGCTGATAGAAACCCCAAGGTCCGTGTCCTTACGTTAGGCTTGCAGATAATACTCACGCCAGTATTATCAGGATTATAACTATAATTCTCAATGCTAATGGATATTTGTCACGTCTCAGAACACCGACCAAGACGACCGGTCTTATTTGTATGATTTCCTGTCCGTGAGGACCGTCCCCCACCCACGTTTATGTCATCCGGAAATGGGGGGAAGCTCACCTATTAGTATAAGTTTTTTTCCAATATGCCAATGCCTTATCCTCGCAATCAGGTTGTTTTCTAAACCCACTAACTGAAGTGTCATAAATCGTTTGTGTGATACATCTTCAAAGCCTTTTCTGGAAGTATACATATATATGACCTCTAGAGATATTAATGATCCAGTTATCATATAAAACAAAGAAGTCCAGTGAATGGTTAATATCGTGTATGTTTTTTTGCAAAATCAGTGCTGAATATTTAGTGATATATATATATTTTTTTTCGAAACTTAAGATTTTCTTTTTAATCGATGATCCCACACATCAATTACCTCAAGATTACAATGACAAGCAGCTTGAAACCAGTATTTTATATCCTTTTTGAAAATCGGTGTTACTTCCACTTGGTTTCAATGGTCTGGGAATATAAATTAAGAATTGATGAATAGTAAGACTATGAATTAGTGAAAGTGCAAATACATCCAAGAAAGCGGGGATGAAAACAGACACGATAAACTAGTAGCGGAGAGTAAAAAAGCAGACCAGCAACACGAAAAAGTGAAAAGTGATACATCAGGTGGCAGTCGCAAAGGCAATCACCTGAAACTACATCGGATCGGGGCTGCTGGTAAACGGTCTGAGTTCCCTTGGCAGCCTTAGTGGTCGGGTCCGGTTAACTTGTTTATGTAAGTCAAATACTTTTGCGTATATTTTTTTCTTGAATGTAAATCGTGCCAATTACCATGTGTGTAATCCTCCTAGGTGGAGTGGGGCTCTCATAGACAACCGTGAACACAGATCCAAAGCTTTTGTTCAGGATTCTAACCTTGTGCGGAGGAGGAGAAGGAAACATGGAAACATGGAAAAGCAGGCAACAGAAGGCCTATTGGCTTATTACGAGGTTGCCCGCTTTGGTGATTTAATCTGCTCGACAGCCACTTGGGGCCTCGTTATTCAGTTTATTCCTGACGCAACGAAATGACGGTCGATTCGATTTTTGAAGGAACTGATGGTATTTGCATTTACTACTTCTGAGGGAAGATTGTTTCTGTGGCGGATGACTCGGTTCGTAAAGAAACTCCTTCCAATGTCTGTGTTACATCGACTTGACTGAATGGGCAAACCGTTATTTCCAGTTCTTGAGTTGGTTTGTAGTTGAAAGAATTTGAAGTAATCGAAGTTATTGAACTTTTTCAGCTACTTGAAGACTTGAATCTTGTCCCCTCGTAGGCGTCTTTTCTCCAATGTAAAGAGATTGAGTCGCTTGAGTCGTTTCTCGTACGGTTGGGCCCTTAAAGTTGGAATAATTTTCGTGGCGCGTCGTTGAATCCTTTCCAGTAAATCAATGTCCTTTCTGTAATTAGGGGACCAGAACTGCACTGCATACTCGAGGTGCGGTCTTACCATGGAATTATACAATGATAGCATCACGTCTGACGTTTTACAATCGAAGTTCGTCGCTTTGAACCCAAGCATAGTGTTGGCTTTGTTATATGCTTTTTACCAGTGATTCGCGTGTTTCAGGTCACTACTGATAGTGACCACAAGATCCTTTTCCTCCTGCATCACCTGCAGAGGTTTCCCATTCCTGATGTATGTGCGGTTGCTATTTCTGGACCCAGTGTGCATGAATTTGCATTTGTCAACATTAAAGGACATTTGCCATTTTTTCGACCATTCGATAATGCGATTGATTTCGCAGTCGGTCTTTGTGAGGGCCTTTCCACCCACTTTGGTGTCTTCAGCAAATTTCGATATTGTGGATTTATATGATGAAGAGAATGGGTCCTAGCATTGACCCTTGAGGCACTCCACTAGTGACTGGATGCCAATCGGAAGGCTGTCCGTTGAGTAGTACTCGTTGTTTTCTGCCGGTGAGCCAATCTCTTATCCACGCGATCAAATTGGTTCCAATGCCCGCCGAGTGCAGTTTATTAAGGAGTCGCTCCTGCGGTACCTTGTCAAAAGCTTTCTGAAAGTCCAGGTATATAACATTACTGGGGATGTTGTCATCCCAATTCTTATATATATCTTGGAAGAAGTCTAATAGATCCGTTAAGCAGGAGCGCTTGTTTCTGAAGCCATGCTGGGTGTCGGAGATTATAATATTGTCCTCTAGAAACTTGACAAGTTAGTCTCTAATAATCTTCTCGAGTATTTTTCCTGCCACTGATGTCAAACTTATGGGTCTATAGTTTAATGCAACGCTTTTGGAGGAGGAGGAGGAGGAGGAGTAGGAGGCGGAAGAGAAGGAGGAGGAGGAGGAGGAGGAGGAAGAGGAGAAGGGAGAAGAATAGGGGGCAGCAGAAGAAAAGAAAGAGTTGTCAAGAAAAAGAAAGAAAAGGGGAAACTTACACCAGTAAGCTATCCGTAGAGAGGGGGAGAAGAAGGAAAAGAGGGATGAGATATATTGATAAAAAAGGAAGCGGAAGAGTTGGATGAAGAAAGAAAAATGAAAGAGGCCAACGGGTATCTTTCATCTCCATTTCACTTTGACTAATTGGAAAGGTCAAAGTTTAGATAAAAAGAGATAATTTCCTTTAAGTACGAGAAATTTCAGATCTACGACTTTTAACCTTAGCTCTTTTTCACGAATGTCATAAATTATCATTGGAAAAGGAATATTTGAGTTCTACGGAAATGTAAAAATTATATTTAAAGGTAATTCAAGCAGGGGTAAAAGTGGGATTGTTTGTAGAAAATAAAATTAAAGGAAGATGTATGGAATCAGTACTAACGGAGATACAGAGAACGCAGGAAAGGCAGAGAAGACAAAGGAAGAGAGGGGGAGCAAGATATATTGTTTCGGAAAAAAAACGGGGAGACAAAGGAAAAGGCGAAAAGGAATAATGACGAAAAGGAACAATATATATATATATATATATATATATATATATATATATATATATATATATATATATATATATATATATATATATATATATATATATATATATATATATATATATATATATCATTGAATGTGATAGCTAGTTGAGCATTGATTATTTTTCTTAAGATATTCTCCTTATATCTTATGATAGTCTTAAACTCTTTCTTAATCGGCTGTATGACTTCGCCGAAGCTAGTCATGTTCGCTAGATCGCGATTTCGGGTCCTAGACCCTTCCTCAGCAGCGAGGTCTTTCCTTGGTAAGGATACCGGAGATAATGGCTTGTGTGGGGAGCGGGGGTGGATTTATACCGCTGTGTTGGTCGTCTCACTGCGCGTCCTGGTCCATATATATATATATATATAGATAGATAGATATATATATATATATATATATATATATATATATATATATATATATATATATATATATATATATATATATATATAGATAGATAGATATAGATATAGATATATAGATAGATAGATAGATGTGTGTGTGTGTGTGTGTGTGTGTGTGTGTGTGTGTGTGTGTGTGTGTGTGTCTGTGTGTGTGTGTGTGTGTGTGTGTCTGTGTCTGTGTGTGTGTGTGTGTATTTGGTGCGAAAATTATTGAATAAAAAGCGGAAAAAGTAAATCTGATACGGATCAAACTATAAAACATAATAGTCTGAACTAAAAACAGATTGAGTGAAAACATGAGAGAAAAAATAACACGTAACGAAGCGATATCAGCGTTTAAAATATGTAAAAAAAATGTACTTCAAAAATATATGTTTTGATTGCTGCAAAATGATACAGACACTATTGACATGGATGAGGAAAACAGAGATAAGACATGCACAGCGAAAATATGAAGAACAGAAATATGAAAAAAAAGGAAAAAACAAATCTGGTTCACCTGATGCAGCCAACGTATCTTATACGGTCGCGGATTGGCATCGATGGAACACTCGAAGAAGAGGTCGATGCCTTCCTTGAGGGTGCGAGCGTCCAGCGTTCGGCCCAAGCTAAGGTTGACGAGGGGCTTATCTGTAGTGGAGAGATGGGGAAGGAAATAATTTTTGACCTTAAACTGAAACACAAACATTGAAACTGGATCATTAGATGAAGGGAGTGGGAAGAAGAGAGTAGATTAGGTTGGGAAGATAACAGTGTTAATGAAGAAAAAGAATGAAAAATAACTTCAAGGAAGAATAAAAGATATACGGAATTGACAGTAGGTGCAAGGGAGACGAGTAAAAATTAATATGAGGTGCTTGGGAAAAGAATTAGATTAGAGAAAACGTGCTTGGGAGTATTATTGGAGGGGAGGTGTAAGGAAGAAGAGCTAAGTTAGAGGGGAGGTGCAAAAGAGTTCAGTTAGATTGGACAGGAGGTGCAAGAGAAGAGAGTTAGATTGCATAGGAGGTGCACGAGAAAACCGATCGCTTGAGCAGTAGTTGCCAGAGAGTAGCGTTAGACTGGACGGGAGGTGCCGATGACAATAGTTAGATTGGACAGGTGCAATGGAGAAAAAATAGAGGATGAAATGAGCAATCGAGAAAAGTTAGATTCGACCGAGGGTACAAGGCACGGGAAAAAAAAAAGATTTGGCAGAAGGTGTTAGGGAAGAGAGTAAGATTGGGGAAGAGATGAATTGGAAGAAAAGTTATGTTGGACAATAGACCTATGGGAGTAGGTTTAGATTTGACGGGTGATGTAGGGAAGAATAACTAGATTGAACAGGAGGTGAAAAAGAATAGAGAATAGAGACCGGAGGTGTAACAAAGTAAAATTAGATTAAACTGGAGGTACAAGGGAAGAAAATTTCATTGGATAGATTGTACAGTGCAGAAGTTTCATTAGAAAGGCAGTGGAAGGGAAATAAGTTCGACTGAACGGGAGCCAGGGAATAGTTAGGTTGGACAGGAGGTACAATGGAGAAGGGTGAATTGGAGAAAGTTTCGATTGGACTATAGTGCAAGGAAGTAGAGTTGGATTGGATGGGATGATCAACGGAGAGGAAAAAAGTTTGAAAGTTTCGTTTAGTCAGCGCAACATCCGTGGTCATATGCCGGAGAGAGACAGAACGGGAAAGAATTATAAGAGAATGGAACAGATCCTAGGAGACGGGACACAAACCCCGATTAATACCTGGTACCCAATCACTGCTGGGTGAACAGGGGCGTAGGGTATCGGAAAAGATGCCCAAATTTTTCAACTCCGCCCGGAAATCGAACCCGGGCTCTCTCGGTTGCGAGGAGAGTGTGCTAACCACTGCACCACGAAGCCCCCCTCAACGGAGAGGAGTAAGATTGAACGGTAATTGCAGGAAATTATAAATAGCAGGACTTATATATATATATATATATATATATATATATATATATATATATATATATATATATATATATATATATATATATATATATATATATATATATATATATATATATATATATATATATATATATATATATATATATATATATATATATATATATATATATATATATATATATATATATATATATATCATTGAATGTGATAGCTAGTTGGGCATTGATTATTTTTCTTAAGATATTCTCCTTATATCTGACGATAGTCTTATACTCTTTCTTAATCGGCTGTATGACTTCGCCGAAGCTAGTCACGTTCGCTAGATCGCGATTTCGGGTCCTAGACCCTTCCTCAGCAGCGAGGTCTTTCCTTGGTAAGGATACCGGAGAGAATGGCTTGTGTGGGGAGCGGGGGTGGATTTATACCGCTGTGTTGGTCGTCCCACTGCGCGTCCTGGTCCCTGATTGGCCGGCAGGTGTTACTACGGGCTGCGCAGGGGTATTTGTCAAACTTGTTCTTCGCGCACTTGGTAGGGCTTGTAGATCTTCTGCTTGCATGTTTAATGTCGGGTTTGTTGTTTTGATGTAGAGTGCCTCTAGGATGGGGAGGCGTCTTGTGTCAGGACATGTTGTCAGGATCTCCGTGTTGTTTTCCAGCATTTCTCTTGTGATGTTGATTCTATGCTGCTCCTTCAGGTGTTTCTTGGGTGCTCCTGACGCGAGGTGGAATGTCAGTCGTCGCGAGAGTCTTGTTGTCGTCATGCCAACATAGGTAGAGGGAAGGACTTCACAGTTTCCTTGGTTGCACGTGAACCTATATATGACATGCGACTTTTGGAGACTCTCTATATCTTTTGAAGGGGTGTTTTTTCAGAAGGAGATGGTTGGTTTTCTTGGTCTTGTAGTATATGACCAGCTTTACTTGTTTGTTGGGGTCGGATGGCTTGACGTTTCTTCTTACTATTTATGTGATGACCCTCTCGTCTTCTTTGTAGGCGGTAGAGAATGTCGCTTTGTAAAAATGCTGATGTCTTCTTTCTTCTCCTCTTTCTGCTTCTTGCTGTGCCAGCCGTGTATAATCTTCTTCGTCAGGCGGCTGATGTCCCTTTCGCTGAAGCCGTTGTTTATCAGAACTTGAGTTGAGCGCTCTATTTCTTGATGGACTTGCTTCCACGTACTGCAGTGTGTGAGCGCTCTTCTAATATAGGCGCAGATGGTGGAATCCTTGTACTTCGTGGGGCACTCACTGCATTAGAGAAAGACTCCTGCCCATATACACCCTCAATATTCCCAGTGATGGGGCAGTTAACACGAGCAGAAGACGCCGACACAGGCCGAACAATGAAGAAAGAACTAACTTCATGAAGCAAAGGATAAGAGAACTCCAGCTAAAGGTAGAAGAGCTTCAGTAACAACTCGAGGAGGTCGATGAGAAATGGCAGAATACTGACGTTGACGCCTCTGTAAAGGAGGTCATAGACACCAAACTAAAAGAGGCTCTAGACAAACACAGGCATTACATTGCCAGAGCTAACCAAAACAAACTGGTTAGATTAAACGGTGGCAACGTCAAGTATTCGCGTCCTAAAGACTCGTACATCAACTTAACCAGCAAGACTCTTACCACAGACCAACATGAAGTACTTAATATGGGTCTCAACTGCCACGTACTGTCAAGACCAAGCAAATTCCAGAAACGAGTCGAATCTGAAGTACTCATAGACAACGTAGAGAAATTACAAAAAAGCGGCCAGGTGATTGTAAGCCCAACTTTCAAGCAAGAAGTGATCACGGAGTCGACAAAATCAAGAGGCCACTACAACAGTAACATACTCGAGAAAAGACACATCGATGCGGCGAAAGAACTTCGATCTGATCCTGCCATTACCATCAGAAGAGCAGATAAGGCTGCTGCATACGTTCTCATCGACACCAAGAAATACTTAACCAAGATTGACAACATCCTCAGCGACACAACCAAGTTTAAGAAAATCACAAGAAACCCGACGGAAGCCCTCAAGAAAAGACTCAACAAACTCATAGCGAAAAATAACTCCACCTGCGACGTCAAGTTCGACCGACTCACCGGCGAATATGAGATGGGATACTGCTATGGCAACGTCAAGACTCTCAAGCCAGGCAACAAATTGAGACCAATAATATCTCAAATCCCAACCCCTACCTACAACATCGCAAAGAGATTGTGTGCCCTCCTTACACCGTACATCCCAACCACCTATTGCCTGCAGTCAGCAACATACTTCATCGACATCCTCAAGAACAACAACGCGGGAGGAAGAGTTGCTTCACTAGACGCCGAATCCCTCTTTACGAATGTCCCCGTGGATCGCACCATCAACTACATCATCGACCGTGTGTACAATAACAACTCTACACCTACCCTCGCCATCCCAGAAGCTGTACTTCGAGAACTACTGGAATGCTGTACAAAGGAAGCACCGTTCATCTGCCCCCGGGGAAACAAATACTGCCAGGTAGACGGCGTAGCCATGGGTTCTCCTCTTGGTGTACTCTTGGCAAATTTTTTCATGGGCTGCATCGAGGAGGAAGTTTTCAAGATAATAGAAAAGCCAGATATATACTGCCGGTATATTGACGATATATTCATCAAGACAAAGGATGCCACCGAAGCAGAACGCCTTAGACTCCACCTCCAAGAAACCTCCGGACTGAAATTCATCATGGAAAACAGCGAAGACGGAGCCATGCCTTTTCTAGACGTCCTCGTCCAACAAGAAGACGGAAGATTTACCACCAGCGTCTACAACAAACCAACGAACCCAAGATTTTGCTTAAACGGACGAAGTGAGTGTCCCACGAAGTACAAGGATTCCACCATCTGCGCCTATATTAGAAGAGCGCTCACACACTACAGTACGTGGAAGCAAGTCCATCAAGAAATAGAGCGCTCAACTCAAGTTCTGATAAACAACGGCTTCAGCGAAAGGGACATCAGCCGCCTGACGAAGAAGATCATAGACGGCTGGCACAGCAAGAAGCAGAAAGAGGAGAAGAAAGAAGACATCAGCATTTTTACAAAGCGACATTCTCTACCGCCTACAAAGAAGATGAGAGGGTCATCACACAAATAGTAAGAAGAAACGTCAAGCCATCCGACCCCAACAAACAAGTAAAGCTGGTCATATACTACAAGACCAAGAAAACCAGCCATCTCCTTCTGAAAAACACCCCCTCAAAAGAGATAGAGTCTCCAAAAGTCGCATGTCATATATAGGTTCACGTGCAACCAAGGAAACTGTGAAGTCCTTCCCTCTACCTATGTTGGCATGACGACAACAAGACTCTCGCGACGACTGACATTCCACCTCGCGTCAGGAGCACCCAAGAAACACCTGAAGGAGCAGCATAGAATCAACATCACAAGAGAAATGCTGGAAAACAACACGGAGATCCTGACAACATGTCCTGACACAAGACTCCTCCCCATCCTAGAGGCACTCTACATCAAAACAACAAACCCGACATTAAACATGCAAGCAGAAGATCTACAAGCCCTACCAAGTGCGCGAAGAACAAGTTTGACGAGTACCCCCGCGCAGCCCGTAGTAACACCTGCCAGCCAATCAGAGACCAGGACGCGCAGTGGGACGACCAACACAGCGGTATAAATCCACCCCCGCTCCCCCGTGCTCCCTCTTGCAAGAGGGAGCAATCTCTCCCCCCACACAAGCCATTCTCTCCGGTATCCTTACCAAGGAAAGACCTCGCTACTGAGGAAGGGTCTAGGACCCGAAATCGCGATCTAGCGAACATGACTAGCTTCGGCGAAGTCATACAGCCGATTAAGAAAGAGTATAAGACTATCATAAGATATAAGGAGAATATCTTAAGAAAAATAATCAATGCTCAACTAGCTATCACATTCAATGAGATATGCATTAGAGAAAGACTCCTGCCCATATACACCCTCAATATATATATATATATATATATATATATATATATATATATATATATATATATATATATATATATATATATATATATATATATATATTACGTGCCAGTTTATGGCGCCGGCTTTTCCGATATTCTACGCCCCTGTCCACCCAGCAGTGTATGGGTACCAGGTATTAATCAGGGGTTGTGCCCCGTCTCCTGGGATCTATTCCCTTCTCCTATAATTCCTTTCCCTCCTGTCTCTCTCCGGCATAATGACCACAGATGTTGCGCCGAATAAAATAAAATTTCCAAAACTTTTCATGGCGCCGGCAGGCTTTCTTGAGGGGCACAGTTGGTGGTCGGCCCCAGCCCGTCATGGCGCAGTCAAGTGTTTTATAGTGGCGCCATCTTTTTATGGCTCATGCTACCCCCCGAAGCTCGTTCTTGATTCACTTGGACGGTTTCGTCTAGAGTTCGGGTTGAAGGGTGGTCTTCAGGACAGAATGTGTATAGTCTTAGGCCACTCGGCGGTGACTGAAAAATCCCAGATGGTAGCAGCGGATTCAAAACCACGTTGTCCTGCACGCGGTAGATGTGAGGTCTGCACGCTAACCACTCAGCCACCGCCTCGCGACTTGACCGTCAATGCCTAGTTGTTTTAATTTATAAAGTAATTTATGATGTGGAACTTTATCAAACGCTTTCTGGAAATCAAAATAGACCACGTCCAGTGATTTGGTTACGTCATAAATTGAGAGAAGGTCATTATAAAAGGTCAATATGTTTGATAGGCAGGATCTTTTGTTACGGAAGCCATGTTGTGAATCCTCAATTAATGAGTTGCTTTCAAGGTAATTTACAATTTTCTCTAATCATGCTCGCGAGTAGCTTACCTACAACTGAAATTAGACTAATGGGCCTATAATCACCCGGTATTTTTTTGTCTCCTTTCTTAAAAATCGGTGTTACATTAGCCTTTTTCCAATCCAAGGGGACGATGATTTGTCGCAAGGGCATTTTGAAAACGGTTGTGAGAGAGAAGAGTATTTCGCTCTTTGTTTCATTAAGCAGTATAGCATATACTTTGTCAGGTTCGGGACTTTTATTTGTTTTAAGGGATTGGAGAGCTTTTAGGACTACATCGGTAGTTATTACAAAGTTAGGCAATGCATGCACGAGATTTACGTTAGTACTGTTGTCGTCGCTGGTGGTGGTGGTGGTGGGGAGAGAGAGGTTTAAAATAAAACATACACATTGGCATTTGAGGAGGATAACCAGAATATAAAGAGTTAAGAATAACATAACTGAAAGGTGAAAAGCTAGCAAAGGAATTATGTGATAATATAGGATATAAATAGGGCGAGAAATAGCAGGAGGAGGAGGACGAGGAGGAGGAGGAGGAGGAACAGGAAGAGGAAGAGGAAGAGGAAGGTGAAGAGAAAGAGGAGGAGGAGGAGGAGGAGGAGGAGAAGAAGGAGGAGGAGAAGGAACAGGAGACGGAGGGAAAGGAGGAGGAAGAGCAGGAGAGGAAGATAAGGAGAGAAGGGATGGACGGACAGGAAATGAGGGGCAAGGAGTGGAGGAAAACCGTATTGATAAGGAGAATCAGATGTTTTTTCTTACACTTTCTTGTCCCTCCCTTTTTTTCAAGTTTTCTTTCTCAATTCACTGCCCATTCTCTATTTCCTTTCCTTAATATCTCCTGCGTTCATTTCTTTATTTTTTATCTTTGCTCTGATTTATTTCATGCTCTTTTTACTTCTTCAAACACTTATGTCGTCTAATGATATAACACAAGAGAAAAAAAGAGAGAGAGAGAGAGAGAGAGAGAGAGAGAATTCGAAAATTTAACCGTAGGAGCAAGGAGAGCAAAATATGTCTAATGGTTTGCTTTCCTTATTTGATGGCTACAGTTTCAAATTCTCTCTCTCTCTCTCTCTCTTGTGTTATATCATTAGACGACATAAGTGTTTGAAGAAGTAAAAAGAGCATGAAATAAATCAGAGCAAAGATAAAAAATAAAGAAATGAACGCAGGAGATATTAAGGAAAGGAAATAGAGAATGGGCAGTGAATTGAGAAAGAAAACTTGAAAAAAAGGGAGGGACAAGAAAGTGTAAGAAAAAACATCTGATTATCCATATCAATACGGTTTTCAACCACTCCTTGCCCCTCATTTCCTGTCCGTCCATCCCTTCTCTCCTTATCTTCCTCTACTGCTCTTCCTCCTCCTTTCACTCCGTCTCCTGGTCCTTCTCCTCCTCCTTCTTCTCCTCCTCCTCCTCCTCCTCCTCCTTCCTTTCCTTCACCTCCTCTTCCTCCTCTTCCTGTTCCTCCTCCTCCTCCTCCTTTTCACCTGCTATTTTTCGCTATTATTATATCCTATATATATCATATTCCTTTGCTAGCTTTTTCACCTTCAGTTATGTTATTCTTATTCTTTATTCTCTCAAATAACAATGTGTATTTTTTTTTTTATATCTGTCTCTCTCTCTCTCTCTATCTCTCTCTCTCTTATATCATAAGACGTAAAAATATATATATATATATATATATATATATATATATATATATATATATATATATATATATATATATATATATATATATATATATATATATATATATATATATATATATGTATGTATATATATATATATATATATATATATATATATATATATATATATATATATTTTTACGTCGTTGCCGGTTGAGCCGGGAGTCATCTTCCTGGTGGGGCCTGATGGTCGGCCCAAGGCTTCTTCCAGGTGGGGCCTGATGGTCGGCCCAGCCCGTTCTGGCGCAGGCGAGTGTTTATAGTGGCGCCATCTTGCATTGGCTCATGCTGCCCCCCGGAACTCGTTCTTGATTCGCTTGGACGGCTTCCTCTAGAGTCCGGGTTGATGGGTGATCTTCAGGACAGCATGTGGGTAGTTTTAAGCCACTCGGCGGTGACTGAAAAATCCGAGTGGTAGCGTGGGGATTCGAACCCGCGTCGTCCATCACGCGGTGAATGTGAGCCCAGTATGCTACCACCTACGCCACCGCCTACCCGTATATATATATATATATATATATATATATATATATATATATATATATATATATATATATATATATATATATATATATATATATATATATATATATATATCTTTAAGCAAGTGCACGTTGGTATAAAACACAGCACTTGGTCGGATTGCTAGCGAATAACACACACACACACACACACACACACACACACACACACACACACACACACACACTTGTAAATACTCCCATTATTATTACTATTTTTCATTCAATTCTTTTTTTTACCTTTATAATATTATTATTATTATTATTGTTATTATTATTATTATTATTATTATTATTATTATTATTATTATTATTATTATTATTATTATTATTATTATTATTATTATTATTATTATTATTAGTAGTAGTAGTAGTAGTAGTAGTAGTATTTTTATTCATATTCATATTCATATTCATATTCATATTATTATTATTATTATTTTTATTCATATTATTATTATCATTATTATTATTATTATTAGTAGTAGTAGTAGTAGTAGTAGTAGTAGTAGTATTATTATCAGCATCAGCATTGTTTGCATGTATTTTGTCCACACAGTGTATGTATATTTTCAGTTCTAGAGCTGCAACTGTTCCCGTATTAAACCGTTTTATTATTATTATCACACACACACACGCACACACTAGATGCTCGATAATTAAATGTCTAAATAATGTATCTAATCATAAATAATTAATATAGACGGAAATATAATATCTAGTGGAAAAGTACCCGAATTTAGCGGATTTTGTCAACCAGACTAGCGTTATTTTACAGTTTTCGGAAATAGCCCACAAAGCGGCAATACTAGCCTAACAGTGCAGCCAAGTATTTAATAAGAGAGTTGATCGCTTAAAAGAGTCAGTGTCGAGGATATAATTTCCGACTCCGAATCCGACTTGGGTTAAAAGTAAGTGACTCCGGCTAATCTGACCCCGACTGTAACTCCAACTTCACACCTCTGCTATAAAACACAGTGTTTTCCCCCACCAGGAAGCTGTTACTGGGTCTTCATGTGCCTTTCTGGCGCAGCCAGAGGGAGACACCTATAGAATTGGGCGCAAGCCACTCCTGATGAGGTACATACGAGAAGCGAGGAGGGTGCTGCAAGGCCTCTAAAGACCCTTCCTGTATCCTCACTTTTCGTTTCCCTATTGTCTCATCTACACCAGAGAATAATTGAGCATCCTCTCTAAAGACAAATTATCTTACTTGTCACACCACACAACATACACGTAACACACACCACTTCCCCAATCTTTTTCTTCAAAATTCAAAATGGCTTATCATAATTCAGCCTCGGAGTTCCCGTCTGGGCGGGGGGGGGGGGGGGGGGCACAAATGCCCCCAGAGCGGACTCTACTTTCTGTCTTCGACCCAAGAGGTGTCCTGATACCTCTTCTAACTTTCTCTTTATTAAATTTTGCAACATTCGTTGTTTTCGCTCTAATTTTCATCCAGTGGAACACCATCTCTCCTCCTCTAAACCTCACCTTCTCTTCCTCACCGAAACACAGGTTTCTGAGGCTACTGACAGCAATCTCTGCTCTGTTCCCTCCTACTATTTCTATCCTAAATTTCAATTCAAAGCTGGATGTTGCGTCTACGTACGCAACGACATCACTTGCTCTCGTGCCCCCGACCTTGACTCTTGAGAGTTTTCCACCATCTGGCTAAGACTTCATTGTCATTCTATTACTGAATACATCTGTGCTGTATATATCTCACCTAACTCTACTAACTATGTAAAATTCTTTGACAACTTGAACTTTAAAGTGAAGCACATCTTGACCCACTCTCCCTTTGCTGAAATATCCATCTTAGGAGATTTCAGTGTTCACTACCAGCTTTGGCTTTCATTCTCTTTCACTGACCAGCCTGGTAAACAAGCCTACAACTTTGCTATCCTCAATGATCTAGAGCAGTTGGTCCAGCACCCTACACGTATTCCCGACCGTCTTGGAGACAGGCCCAACATACTAGACCTCTTCCCTACCTCTAACCCTTCTGCTTACTCTGCCAAACTGTTCTCTCCGTTGGGCTCCTCCTTTTGTATGTATCCTGTCCTATCGCTCCTGTACAGCCTCTGGACCCACCGAAGAGGCGATGTTTCTGGCATTTTGCTTCCGCTCGGTGGGACGACCTGAGGATGTACTTTTCCGATTTCCCGTGGAATGATTACTGCTTCCAGGAGAGAGACCCCTCTGTATGTGCTCAGCGCATCACAGAGGTGATTGTCTCTGGAATGGAGGCACACATTCCACGTACTTTCTCTACTCCTCATGCTAAAAAGTCTTGGTTTAATTACGCTTGTTCTCGTGCTATCAAAGATAGAGAGGCAGCTCACAAAAAGTACCAGAGCCTTCGGAATTCTGCTAACCATGATCTTTACATATCTGCTCAGAATCGTGCCAAATCTATTCTTCGACTTACCAAAAGCTCTTTCAGCCAAAAGCTCTTTCATTCATAGCAAATATCAAAACCTTGCTCTCTCTAATTCTACCAGAGACTTCTGGCACCTGGCCAAAAATATCTCCTCCAATTTCACTTATTCATCTTTCTCTCCTCTCCTTAACCCTGACGGCAGCACTGCCGTTTCATCTATCTCTGAGGCTGAACTCTTCTCTCAAACCTTCTATGAAAACTCCACTTTAGACGATTCTGGGCATATTCCTCCTACTTATCTCCCCTCCGACTCCTTTATGCCTGTTATTAAAATTCTTAAGAATGATGTTTTATATGCCCTCTCTGACCTCAACTCTCAGAAGGCTTATGGACCTGATGGAGTGCCTCCTATTCTTCTTAAAAACTGTACTTCCGTGCTTGCACCCTATCTGGTCAAACTTTTTCGCCTCTGCCTCTCGACATCTACCTTTCGTTTCTGTTGGACGTATGCCTTCATACAGCCTGTGCCTAAGAAGGGTGACCGTTCCAATCCCTCAAACTACCGCCCTATAGCTATACTTTCCTGTCTATCTAAAGCTTTTGAATCAATCCTTAACCGGAAGATTCAAAAGCACCTTTCCACTTCTGATCTTCTATCTGATCGCCAGTATGGGTCCCGCAAGGGGCGTTCTACTGACGAGCTTCTTGCTCGCTTAACTGACTCTTGGTCATCCTCTCTTAGCTGTTTCGGTGAAACTTTCTCAGTTGCGCTAGACATATCGAAAGCTTTCGATAGAGTCTGGCACAACTCTTTGCTTTCTAAACTGCGCTGTTACGGTTTATATCCTTCTCTCTGTTAATTTATCTCTAGTTTACTTTCCGGCCCTCATGTCCCGGGAGTTCAGCCGTACTGTGATGGCTGTTTGGTCCCCCTGACTGTTCGGCATTTGCTGGTCGAGTGCCCTACTCTGGGGGACCTGCGAGAGCGGTACCTCTCCCGGTGTCGGCGTGAAGACGGGAGTTTCTCTCTCTCTCTCTCTCTCTCTCTCTCTCTCTCTCTCTCTCTCTCTCTCTCTCTCTCTCTCTGGTGCTGGGGGAAAAGGCATTCTCCCCGGGACATGACGTTTAGGGCTTCCTAGAGGATGCTGGCGTTCTCAAACTCCTGTAAGTTTTGTTGAACTTTTATTGCTGTTTTTTATCATGTTTTTTTTTTTATTATATACCGGTTTTATATAGTTTTATATTATAGTTTATTTTGTATTAGATTCGGCACCATATGACCCCGCAGTTGCGGCGCCAAGAGCTGTTCTCCTCAATAATCATCATACTCATCATTTCCGGCCGTTCTATCTCTGCTGTGGTAGACGGTCACTGTTCTTCCCCTAAACCTATCAACAGTGGTGTCCCACAGGGCTCTGTTCTATCACCCACTCTCTCCCTGTTATGTATCAATGATCTTATTTCCATAACAAACAGTCCTATCCACCCATACGCTGAAGACTCCACTCTGCATTATTCAACTTCTTTCAACAGAAGACCCTCTCAACAGGAATTGCAACACTCCAGATTGGAGGCTGCAGAACGATTAACCTCAGACCTTGCTATCATATCCGATATGGGTAAAAGGAACCTTGTGTCTTTCAATGCCTCAAAACCCCAGTTGCTCCACCTATCAACTCGACACAATCCTCCAAACAACTATCCCCTATTCTTCGACAACACTCAGCTGTCACCTTCTTCAACACTAAACATCCTCGGTCTATCCCTAGCTCAAAATCTCAACTGGAAACTTCACATCTCCTCTCTCACTCAGTCAGCTTCCTCGAGGTTGGGCGTTCTGTATCGTCTCCGCCAGTTCTTTTCCCCCGCACAGATGCTTTCCATATAATTAGAAGGGCCTTGTCCGTCCTTGTATGGAATATGCATCTCACGTGTGGAAGGGCTCCACTCACACAGCTCTCTTGGGCAGAGTGGAGTATAAGGCTCTTCGTCTCATTAGCTCCTCTCCTCTTACTGACAGCCTTCTACCTCTTAAATTCCGCCGCCATGCTGAATCTCTTTCTATCTTCTGTCCATGTTTTCATGCTGATTGCTCTTCTGAACTTGCTAACTGCATGCCTCTCCCGCCTCCCACGGCCTCGCTGGACACGACTTTCTACTTAAGCTCATCCCTATACTGCCTTCATCTGTATTTCCTCCTGCCTATGACTTGACCTCTTTCAAGAAGAGTGTATCAAAACACCTCCGAAATTGACCTCTCTTTTGGCCACTCTATACTTTTCGCTATATGGGAGCAACAGTTAGCGGCCTTTTTTTCTACATTTTCTTTTTGTTGCCCTTGATTTGCTCTCTGTGCTGTAGAAACTCTTTCTTGGCAGTAAATGAAAGGAAGGAGGTGGAGAGAGTGCAGGTAGCAATGGTCTCTGGCTGAAGCAAAAGCTAAGGACAGGCCAGCGAGAGTCAGCGAGCCCATCACGAACACGTTCAGGAGCTGGAGGATATTGTTGATAGTTTCCTCTTGGGGCTGTATCCTATTAACAAGTGTCTGTGTGCGTGTGTGTTGGTACCTGTTTCAGTGTCCTGAGAAGCAGATAGGGTCGATTTCTCACTTGCAACACTCACTCTTAGCATTGGTCACCTGCGGGATGTCTCTGTCAGCCCTTAATTGGTCAACCTATGAACAGTGGCAGGAATATTCAGTGTTGGCACACTCTAGGTGGCACAGGTCCGGGCAGTTGGTGTCAAAAGAGGACCAGTCATTATTTCCAGTGGTTTAACGAATACGTAACATAATTCAGGTGTGTCCTCCGACATTTTCAAGTCTTTTGATTTTTGAGGTGCTGGTGCATTGTGGTGTCACTGCATTCGTTGGAGAGAGAAGAGAGAGAGAGTTCAAGCTGCCAGCTGACATGTCCGCTTTCGTTGACTGCTCCGCAGGATGCAGAGTGGCATTTTTATAAATTAATGGCCGAAAAGGAGCAGGAGTACTCCACATCCAGGGAGAAAAAATAGTTGGCCGACACTCTGCCAAGTGGTTGGCGGACGGTCGCAGTTTAAAAATATTGAAGCTTCGGACATGCAAATTAATCTGTAGTCAGTATCCCGCCAATATCCCGACAACGTGTTAGCCAATATTTCTGAGCCGACAGTCGTCACGAACGTACTTCATTTGACGAAGACTGTCGTCACGACATTCCCTCATTGTTCTTAAGTAATCGGCACCGACGACTGTGCCGACAGGAAACGGCCGTTTTTTTTTAAATGACCCCGGAAGTCTTCACGACTGTCTCAGGACAAGCTAAGACTGTTAGGGACAATCGTGACGACTGTCCCCGACCTCCCTCAGATCTCAACCGAAAATGACCGATGGTCCGGACCCTTGCCGACTTTTGGAAGTTTAGCATGGAATACTTTTTCGCGCTAACCCGCACGACTCCACACACCCCTCCCGACGTCCGCTCAGTATTCGGCGACCGTTTCTAGACCTCTTTCAAGACGTGCCCGACCCTTTCACATCAACACTCTAGACCTCGTGTACCCTAGAGTCATGGGTAGTCGTGGCCCAGAGTCGGCACAGTGTGTACGGGGCTGTTTAGGTTTTTGGTGGTGGAACGGGGTGGTTACAGGAAGATGCAACGGTGTCAGTGTGGATCGAGAGGGGGTACAAGGTGTATTGCCTTGGGTAGTGAAGAAGTACGATACTTTGGGCTGCATTCTCCCACAGGTTCCCCGTAGCCAGGAAGATACTGAAGATGGGGATAGAATGACGAACATAAGTTTATTATAGTTGTAGGAAAAGATAAACATTAGTCTGCTGTAAGCTGTTGTGCTGTTCCTTTAAACGGGGTTGCGAGCGGTGTGAGTCAAGTCGATGAGTGCAGAAACGCCGCGTCCAGTCGATAATATATTAGCAATTTATTTTTAGTTGTCATAGTCTATCGACTCTTAACTTGAGCCTTTATTCTGGGATCACACATCTGCGATTTCGCTCTGCGACGGTTGGCGATTTTGAAAATGCACGAAAGTGTGGGAGCATCGCCATTGTCTCTGCGAGTTTGCCTCTGTTTCAATTCACAGCAACATGGCGAGGGAGTGTCGCTCGCCTATACGCACACGAGGGCGACATGCGAGGGGATGTCGAGATGAATCGTGCGTGAATGCGCGCGACTGTACGCAGAGGAGCCCAATTTTGAAAAATAAAACCCGTTGCGACGGTTCGCGATGAACGCAGGGCCTGGCGACTATGCGCCACCTCTCCTCGTCTAGCCACTCGACGACGCTCGACGTCGCACGCATGGTCGAGAAAACGTCGAGGGCGCGTCGCTATACGACCCATAATAGGCGGGCAACACTATCGCGCACTCTCTACCATCCATCCCCCCCACACACCACACATTATATACGTATACATATATATATATATATATATATATATATATATATATATATATATATATATATATATATATATATATATATATATATATACACACACACACACACACACACACACACACACACACACACACACACTAACCAGAAATTAATCTTGGCACCCTGCATATCCCGACACTCTACCGCTAAGGTTATTATTTCGGCTGATTAATCTTATAGGTTTTCAATATGATAAAATAATCCCCATCTGGCAACGCCAGTTGCATGTGTCTATTCAAATTTGATAGTTGGGTAGTGACGAACACCTAGTGCTTCATGTAAGTAGTAGCCCGTGCTACCCTCCCTTGCTGACGCTGATATTGCATTATTGTTTCTTGCTTCTAAGTTAACACTTATTAACCTGGGGGTCGTGATCTCCTGGGAAGAAAGTAAGTTGTTTTGAGGAATATTGGCTTTTATTCGTATGATGTAAGGTTTTCTGCATGTTATACCGTATCTACAACTTCTGTAATAAATTGTAAGTGGGAAGAGTTTTACAATCTGTAATAACTTGCTAACAAGCTAATGAAGTAGTCAAGGGAAATACATTATAATTTTACTATGTACTCTAGCTAATAATTTTACTGTGTTCACTAGCTTATAATTTTTCATTTTGTTAAACCATGCTATTATTTTGCATTTAGGAATACTATTCTATTATTTTGTATCCATGAAAACTAGGCTATTATTTAGCAGTTAAGAATACTATTCTATTATTTTGCATTTATGAACAATACGGTATTATTTTGCATTAAGGAATACTATTCTATTATTTTCCATTCATGAATACTAAGCTATTATTTAGCAGTTAGGAATAATATGCAATTATTATAAATTCATGAATATTTGGTTATTATTTTGCAGGCGGGCAGGGTAGCGGCGTGTGGCAGGACAGTGTGAGTGCCAGCGGGTGGTCGCTCGCCAACGGTTTTTCACACCCTCCCGCTCGCTCGCTGCCATCTCACTTTCCGAAGCAACGTAGCTGCCATACGCACGATGTACAAAGTCGCTCGCATATACGCTCGCATAAACCGCGACCCCTTGCGTTTGACGAGGGTATGCGAGCGCATACTGCGATGGTCTTTCGCTTAATCGTGCGAATAATCGTGCGATTTGGCCAATATCGCAGACTTTCTGCGAACTTTTTGAACATTTCAAAATGTTCGCGCGACGGGCCGGCACCCGCAAGTCGTGCGAGCTTTACCGCGTGACTATTGCGACTAATCGCAGGGATGTCACTACGATGTCGAGCGTATATGCCGATTTCGGAAATTTTCAAAATCGCCAACCGTCGCAGAGCGAAATCGCGGATGTGTGATCCCAGCATTAGGTGCGGCTCAGGGAGACCGCGCTTCTGCCACATCACTCCATCACTCTCCTCAGAGGGTCTCTCTCTCTCTCTCTCTCTCTCTCTCTCTCTCTCTCTCTCTCTTTCTGTGCCCAAACTCACATGACACATCGAGGCTGTAGATTGCTTCTTTGGTCTCCCGTGGCAGGCTGGGGTGCTTGGCGCGGCACACCAACTGGCTGTGGTGGTGTCGCCGTTCCACCCTAAGTGTCAGAGCACTCACTGTCTTGTTATCGCTCACGTCCACCTGTAAAACAAAAGTAAACATCTGAAAGGTTGTTGTTGTTGTTTTTGTATTATCGCCAACACGTTGGCTATTAGGGTGCCTATGAGACTAACTGACGTCAGTCGATCAGATCAAGTGGTCTGTCGACGAGGACTGGCGTGTCTCTTATTTGAATGGCATGCGACATTTCGACAGCGAAATATTCGGACAGTATGCATTATTTAAGAGAATGTTACATGTGAACGGAGAAGTAAACTGACATACGATTAGGGTCCAGAGTCGAAAGTTTAAAATTATTATTCACTTGAAGATTATGTAACATAGAAGCGGATACATAAGAAGGGGAAAGTTAAATGTCGAAATAAACAATTGGTTATGTAAATGATTATGTAAGTGTTTTTTCTTTAACGCACTAATGGTGCAGATATTTACTACAGAATATGCAGTGACAAAATTTACAGACAGAAAATTAAAGAAGTTTATGGTGTGTGTGTGTGTGTGTGTGTGTGTGTGTGTGTGTGTGTGTGTGTGTGTTTAGCGATCACAGACAGGCGAACTTGGTAACGTAAATTTAGCAGCAGTTTCTTTTGTAGATGGTGATGATATTCGGTCCTGTATTTTTAATGATAAGTACCTGGTTCTTACAATGATCTCAATAACATAGAAGATGTACCAATATAACCCCCCCCCCTCTCTCTCTCTCTCTCTCTCTCTCTCTCTCTCTCTCTCACACACACACACACACACACACACACACACACACACACACACACACACACACACACACACACACACATACACACACACACACGCATTCAGCCCAGAATAGAAGCATTACTGAAAAAAAAAGATTAGCTAGACTAGTAAAACGTTGGCCCATCACATACAAATAAACATATAGACAGTACAGGAACAGTTTAACGAAGCTTTTGAGAACAACAAAAAACAATTATTATAAAAATTCTCCTAAAGACAACCAAGGGAACCCAAAGATTCATTGGAAAATTGTTAATTCCCTTCTTGGAAGAACTAATAAGTCATCATGTCATGAAATATTTATTGACCCACGTTGCTCAAATATTAGTAATGCATTTAATGAACATTTCCTAAAATTTGGTAATACAGAATCGAATTTTTGACTGATTACACTAAATATTTAAATCCAACACCTCACTTTTCTATGTTCATGTCTCCAACAAATACAACAGAAGTCACTATCTATATGCTCTGAACACTAACACACCGGGTTATGACGAAATTTATCCAATAATATTGAAATCTGCTTTACTAGCAGGGGAGGCGGTGGCTAAGTCGACAGAGTAACAGCACCGCGTTCAGGAGAACGTGAGTTCAATCCCCGCCCGGTTACACCAAGCTGGGATTTTTCAGCCGCCCCCGAGTGGCTTAAAACTACCCACATGCTGTCCAGAAGACCACTTATCAACCCGGACTCTAGATTCTAGGATTAAAGATGAGCTCCGGGAGGGCAGCATGAGCCAATACAAGATGGCGCCTCTATAAACACTCGCCTGCGCCAGAACGGGCTGGGCCGACCATCAGGCCCCACCGGGAAGAAGCCTTGGGCCGACCATCAGGCCCCACCGGGAAGAAGGCTACCGGCGCTATAGGCCGCGACTTAAAAAAAAAAAAAAAAAGTTATCTAAAGACAGATATTTTCCCAGATCACTTAAAAAAGGCCAAAATTATTCCTATATTTAAGTCCGGTGATAAAAATAATATAAACAATTGCCGTTCAATATATATCTTGTCAGCCTTTGGTAAAATCTACGAAAAGGTTCTTGCTACCCGTTTAGTACATTATCTTGAAAACAATAATCTCTTAATTAACAACATTTCACCATCTTCAACCGTTCAACAGAAAATGCAATCTTACACTTTATAAATGATGTATATAAATTTATTGAGGAAAAACTTTGTTATGGGGATTTTTATTGACCTCTCTAAAGCTTTTGATACGTTGAATCATAACAGTTTGTTCGATAAACTAACCCAAATTGGTATTAGATGTGTGCCGTTTCAATTATTTCGCAGCTACCTTAGTAATAGATCCCAATCCTTATTTTGCAATAATCAATCATCCGATTTTATAAACATATCTAAATGTGTACCTCGGGGATCTGTATTAGGAGCAATTTTATTTCTTATATACATTAATAACATCATAAACGCTAGCAAAATATTTAATTTCATCATTTATGCTGAGGACACAAACTTCCTATTAGCTGATAAATATATAAATTATCTGCACTCCAATTTAACTTCTGAATTAAACCAAATTAATATATGGGTTAAATCTAATCAATTAAAATTCAATGTCTCAAAAACAAAAACAAAAAATGTTCTTTCAGAATCGTTCCCTTAACTATCACTTACCTCCTGTTACATTAAAAGACACACCATTAAATCAGGTCGAGCATGCAAAATTTCTTGGGATTCACATAGATAAAAATCTTAACTGGAAATACAACATTGATGACGTATAATCTTAACTGGAATTAATACAACTTTGATGACGCATGTTTCAAAATTTCAAAAAAATGCAGGGTCTTGTGTAAAATTAGACATAACCTTAACATAACGCCATCTGATGTATTATCTATTCAAATAAGTAAGAATTTGTCACTCTCATCTTTTCTTTAATGAATTTCTTAAACTTTGAATCCATTCACAATCTTTTTTTTTCATTATTATCAGCATATAAGATGGTAAGAAACAACAAAGGAAATGAAATTTTTAGATGTGTCAATAATCCCTGCCGAACCCGAGCAATGTTAATCTGGTATGCCCATCTTATAGAACAACTCTGTTCAAAAACAGAGTGTTATGTTTTGTTCTTAAACTGTTTAACAGCCTTCCAATAAATTATCATAAAATTTTCATTAAATCTACCAATATTAACTCATTCAAGAAGGGAATTAAGAATCATCTCTCTCTTCAGTGTTCTCAACTACACCCTGATACTGGACACCACTGACGATGTTAGCCTTGTTACTTACTGTAATTGTTGTTGTCATCATTATTATTATTATTATTATTATTATTATTATTATTATTATTATTATTATTATTATTATTATTATTATTTTTATTATTATTATCATTATTACTATTATTATTATTATTATTATTATTATTATTATTATTATTATTATTATTATTATTATTATTATATTAACAGTATTATTACCATTATAATTATTATCTATTATTATTTTCATTATTATTATGATTATAATTATTATTATTATTATTATTATTATTATTATTATTATTATTATTATTATTGTTATTATTATTATTATTATTGTTGCTGTTATTATTATTACTTACCTATTTGAACTAGGTAAGAGTCAAGTATACGTATATTTGTATATGGTTTTGATACAATCCCTATATTTAATTTAATCTCCGTCTGTCATGCAGCCATTCCTCGATAGACTGTTGCTAGAATTACTTTGAAATGTAATATGTAGGATATGATAGCAATTAATATTTACTTACTTACTTAGTAAAACACACAGTTAGTTGGCTGCTACTTGTTACTTTGTGTATCTTTTTTTTTTGTATGTTTGTATATTTTCAGTCACAAGGCTGTCTGTTATCCTCAATAAACCATTCATTATTATCATTTTTATTATTATTACACACACACACACACACACACACACACACACACACACACACACACACACACACACACACACACACACACACACAAACATACACACACACATTAGGTATAGGTGTACACATCTCCATATCTCCATTCATTCGTACTGACATGAATATTTCGACAACTCACTGTGTGTGTATATGTGTGTGTGTGTGTGTGTGTGTGTGTGTGTGTGTGTCATTTACGTTCGGTCTGCTCACGTCTTTGCCTCGTGGTATCAATCCAGTGCCATCAAAGCTTGAAGCTGCAGGGACAGGTCTGGGAAATACTGGGACCTTCACATCACACCGACAGAGCCCCGGGGCGCGGGATATATCCCTTGACTTTTTTTTTTACAGTAATGGAAGCGGCTCAAGACCAATAGAAACAGTCAGCAAAAGAGTACGCCAAGCACTGTTCCAGCATAAAAAAAGTATAGAACGAATGTTCAGAAGAGAGGTCAATTTCGGTTGGGGAGGTGTCTTGATACTCCCCTTCTCAAAGATTTCAATTACCAATTTTCTGCTCTCTAGAAAGGGACATGATAAAAAGAAAACTGCCAATGTACCATCACTCCACAAGAGATTCGAACACCTATTGACTATACGCCGAACACGTTACTCTCTCTCTCTCTCTCTCTCTCTCTCTCTCTCTCTCTCTCTCTCTCTCTCTCTCTCTCTCTCTCTGTGTGTGTGTGTGTGTGTGTGTGTCTGTGTGTGTGTGTGTGTGTGTGTGTATGTGTGTGTGTGTGTGTGTGTGTGTGTGTGTGTGTGTGTGTGTGTGTATTGTTAAGGCATAAATTGCAAGCTGTATGATCTAACGCGATATGACAATACAATGCGTCGCAGCTTCAAAGGCACTTCTATGTTCGAAGCCTCGATTGATGGAGTTTACAATGCTTCTCAGTGTCCAAAGCTACAATACATCCCTTCTCTTTCCTTCCTCCTTTCTCTCTTCCTTCTCCTCCTCGTACTTCGCACTTGTCTATCATTAGCCAATGACACATATGCAACAAAGCATCCAGTGATTGTGAATCATTAAGAAAAAAATAAAATAATCGAGAATTGGCCACGTCTCGCTCATCCTGATATTCACGAAGCAGAATGAAGTAAAATCGTTTCATGAAGCAAATTAACATATGAAGTAAAATGGATGGAAGATTAACTCTTTTTGAAAAACAAGCGCTTTAACATGGATCAATATAAAATACGAAACAATTATGTACGTAAAAAAAAATATATATATGGACAGGGGAGTAATAGGTCATAGGAGCGAGAGATATGAATAGATATATATATATATATATATATATATATATATATATATATATATATATATATATATATATATATATATATATATATATATATATATATATATATATATATATATATATAGAGAGAGAGAGAGAGAGAGAGAGAGAGAGAGAGAACCAATAACACTGTCAAAAGAGAGCTACAACAACATTGGGAAGTCCGCGAGGGTTGGTCTGGGTGTACAAGCGGAAGTAGACCAGTTACACGCGTATATAGATTTTTATTACCTCTCTCTCTCTCTCTCTCTCTCTCTTTTTGACATAAAAAAAACGTATATACAAAGACTTTGGAATAAAATATCTTTTCTGTGCCAACTAACAATGGCTTCCCGTAGATTCAAAAGGTTATACAAAAAAATGAAAACTTTAAAGAACACAAAGAATATAAAAAAAAAAGTTTGTTCTCCCCTCGGAAACAATGATACCAAATCCTTGTCTCTCTCTCTCTCTCTCTCTCTCTCTCTCTCTCTCTCTCTCTCTCTCTCTCTCTCTCTCTCTCTCTCTCTCTCTCTCTCTCTCTCTCTCTCTCTCTCTCTCTCTCTCTCACACACACACACACACACACACACGCGCGCGCGCGCACACAGACTGAATTCTTTTAAGTTTGTGTATGTATGTGAATGTATGAGTAGATCAGCGTGTCGATCTGTTTTTTTGGCTTATGTACTCTTATGCAAATTGGATGTCTATCAGCAATTATTCATAACTTTTTATTAAACAACAATGTGTAGGATTTGTAGCAATGCAGGGAACATATAAAAAAAAACAGTTTTCAAATATTTTTTCAAACATTTGAATACACAGCGAAACACTATATCTATAATATTAAACACTCCTACGTCCACTATCAGCTAGAGGCAAAGTGCAATCATTCACAGGAATCACGTTAGTATGACATGACCCTTCAGTGAAGCCACACTAATACACATCACATTGGGGAGTGCATGAGTCATACAAAATGGCCACTGGGAAAGATTTTATTTTTAGGGGACAGCAGATTTTTTTCATGAACACTGACATATTTACACACACACACACACACACACACACACACACACACACACACACTTGTGGCCCAGACCTGACCTATGTCAGACGTGGGTCGCGGCGCTTCTTAGCGAGTAGCCCCCCCGGGAGCCAGCCTGTTGGACCCCCCCTTGATTGGAGTGCGTGTGTGGTACCGGGAGGACACAGATTGCCGAGTGTGTCGCCGCTGCGGCCCTCTATGAAGCCCCTGCCGAGGCCCCGAGGTCCCCCTAGGCTCACCAGCCCGCCCATTCTGCTGTTGAAGTCTGGTAAGGTGCAATGCAGTCGAGGCCTTGTCACTTAGGCGGGGGCAAGGTGCAGTCCGCTCACCACGGAGGGTGTGCAGTTTGTTCCCACGAACAGCAACGCTGCATGGAATAGCGTTTCACCGCTAAGCCCTTTTCCGAGTGACGACCGATACCGCCTCTACCTTTCTCTCCCGTAACCTGCTCCTACCTGACCCATTATTTTGACCTTGTGATGACCTCGGATTACGGATTAATACCTACTCACCTTCCAGAAGAGTATTACCTTCCCGCCTCATCGTTCACACAGCACTCCTCTACCTCCTCACCCCTCATGCATCACAACTTTCCCTCCGTTATTGTAGATTACCTACTCCCAAACCCCTTTCATGTTTTTTTATACTTACTCTTTGTTATCGTAATATTTACATGTTCAGCCTAACGGTTGCAATTTCCTAAATAAACCGATTATTATTTTTATTATTATTATTATCATTATTATTATAATTATTATTATTATTATTTTTATTATTATTATTATTATTATTATTATTATTATTATTATTATTATTATTATTATTATTATTATTACACACACACACACACACACACACACACACACACACACACACACACACACACATTTACGCAGGGAGACATGCACAAGTTAGGGATTGAGATAGATTGTGTTAAAGGAAAACCGTTATACATTTCGTCAAACTATGCCAACGTGAATATATATTACCACTCTTATATTAGATATATCTACTTATAATTATTAATTATATGGGTTACGTCTATGGGTTATACAGTCATACCAACGTACATTACTCTTGTTGGCTTCTCTGGCGTACCATGCTGTGCCCCAGTTTCTACCGTCCTCCCCTCCCCGCACTCTCTCCTGTTAAGGTATAGGTTGATATGTTTTGCGTCGCGGACATAAATCTATCATTGTACTCGTGACAATGAATTACTCCCCCCGCGTCCCTCATACCTCGTCTAGGTAGAAAGGCCTCTTGCACTGTTCCCCCTCGCCTATATTCCCTCTAACTTACCCTTACTCATGTGCCTCAAATATCCCTTGTCTGCATATCGTTATCCTCTTCGTTTCCTTTTCTTCGCTTCATAAACACCTCCCCCCCTTGTTTTCTAAGAAAATAAAAAGTTAAAAAAAAGTTACTCTCATTCATTAGTTATTATCCCCTATCCGTCCCATTAATTATACAGCTAATGCTTCTTTTTCCTTTCGGACTTTCTATTCACCTTAGTTCTAAATGTTTCCTTCTCTCATATTACCCTTATTTTTCCTTGCAACTTGCAACCTATAATTTATTTATATGAAAATTACCACCCCTTTACTTCCCTTCAACAAAAACACACAAAAATATAATTCCTTATCCATCGTCTTCTTTCTTTGAAGCATTTTAATATGCCTCGTCGGTCCTTATTCTCTGTCACTCTATTTCTCTTACGTCTCATCTAACTCTTTCTCCTCGACCAGGTATTTGAACGATCCTTTACCTCGTTTAATTGACTCATCTTTATACTACACATTCTTATGTTTCTGCTTGTACTTCTTGGCAGCTGTTTCCATCAATTCTCTCTATTTCTCCATTTCACTCCTCCCCCTCTATCCTTCATTTCCTTATCGTGCTGGTCGTGTTCGTCCAACTCTTACTAGTGTTGTTTCTGCTTTTTTTAGCATATTTCTAAAATAATCACCGTTCTTCTTCATTACTCTCTGTTATTTTATCCTCCTCCTCCTCCTCCTCCTCCTCTTCCTGTGGTTGGGGGGTGAAAGAATTCCACCACCGTATTCTCTGCGTGTCGTAAAAGGCGACTAAAAGGGACTTCTTCTTTTCTCTCCGGACTATTACTTTTTTTTTCCTTCCTATGGGTAGTCTATTCAATGGTTGTCGCCAGCTTCAAATCCGAAAGCTCATCACTCATAATGGCCATTTTCTGTTTTTTTCTGGCCCTGCGGAGGTCTCCATACCTTTATTTTCCTGGGGCACTGGGAAACCGCAGTATCTATTTTCTATGCATTTAACTTTCTTTAAATTGTATTATGGTTACACCCTTTTGTTTACAGTATCTGCGCTCTATTTGCTTTCATTGTCAGTTAAGAAACTGCTAATTCAAAATGCTGTCCCAACTGAGAGATTGCGAAGTATGTTGCGAGAAGTTCCCTCCTAAGTATTTTTAGAAACTCCTCTGCTTGTCGCTTTTGTGTTAGCGACCGTAAGTATGACGATTTGAAAATGAAATATGACATTTTAGAAAAAAACAACACGAATCCCTGAAGGAATTTGTTGCAGCCAACATAGTTGTGCAGCAGACTAGCGACATTGCCCCTTCTTTGCCCAACCCGACCGTACCGACATATGCCCAAGTTACGAGAAATCCGAGTACCGAAGCACCTGATGACGGTTTAATTCCTGTAAGGAATGGAGCCAGGCCTTATACGCAAATAAAAATGTTGGAACTCAGACCTTCAATCGATTTGATATTTTAAAGGAGAAAGTTGAAGAGGAACACAAAACCCGGTTGATTGGCGATTCAATGATCAGAGGTCAGTTAACAGAATTTTGCGGTCGTGCTTCATAAGATAAACGTAAGCGCATGTGTTTCCCCGGTATAAGGGGCTTCGTGGTGCAGTGGTTAACACACTCGGCTCACAACCAAGAGAGTCCGGCTTCGATTCCCGGGCAGAATGGAAAATTTTGGGCGGCTTTTCCGATACCCTACGCCCCTGTCCATCCAGCAGTGATTCGGTACCAGGTATTAATCGGGGGTTGTGTCCCGTCTCCTGGGATCTGTTCCCTTCTCCTATAATTCCTTCCCCTTCTGTCTCTCTCCGGCATATGACCACAGATGTTGCGCCGACTAAACAAAACTTTTCCCCGGTATAGGTGTAGATGGCATCACTGCGGCGCGCGACGATGCTATGACCGGCTCAGACCAAAACTCCCTGTTCGTCATCCATGTCGGAACGAACGACGTAAAGGCCAATCGTTCATAATAATTAATGGAAAAGTATCATAGACTGATCCGACAATTCAAGGAAAAAACAACAAAAACAATGATATCTGGTATCCTCCCGCGGATGAGAGAAAGTAACGCCTTTTACAGTAAAGCCTTCTGCCCTAACAACCGACTAAAGTCATTATGTGCTCAAGAAAATGTCGAGTTTGTTTGTTTGGGACAACTTCTACGGTGCAAATGACGTACGAACGCGATGGTGTGCACCTAAATTCCGTCGGGGCGGCTAGACTTGGAAGACTCCTTAGTCAGCAGGTGTCACTTTTCAGAAAAAAAAAAAAAAAAACAGCGAACCCCGACAGAGAACGCCACGTAAACAATCAAAGGACCACCAACCAATCCCACCCTGACCATATAAACGCGTGTTACGTAAACGCCCGCAGCATTCGAAATAAATTCATAGACCCGGAAGAACTTGCTGCAACGGAAAACTTCCACATTATCGCCGTCGCGGAGTCATGGTTGAATACAAATAACATATTTTATTGCGGAATTTAACTAACCCGGCTATTCAATTTTTCTTTGCGACAGAGAAAACAGAGTTGGTGGTGGCGTCATCTTATAAATTCGTGCTGATATAAATCCATGCGCTATCAATGTAGAAAGAATACATAATACAGACACCATTTTTGTTGAAATTAAAAAAAACGTTCAAGTAAATTAGTTATTGGCATTGTTTATAGATCTCCAAACCAAGGAATGGAAATAGACAGAAAACTGTTCGAACAAATTTCTAACATATGAAATCATTTTGAAGCTGTAATTATGGGAGACTTTAACTTACCAGTAAAGAGTTGGGGAAACACGTTAAATATACACTCAGGTCACGATCTATAAAGTAACTTATTAGAAAGTGCGCTTTATCAGCATGTGCATATACCAACTCGCAAAAATAACATCCTCGTTCTAGTTCTCACAACTAAAGAAAGCCTAGTTAATGATCACAATGTTGGTACATAATTCAGCGACAGCGGTCATGGAATGATTTCGTTTAAAATAAAAATCAAAGAGGACATGAAAACGAGTGAAGAAAGAATACCTGATTACGGACGTGCGGATTTTGACAAACTAAGAAATTTATTAGCGAATGCAGACTGGAGCGAAATTTCTGCAGCCTCAGATATAAATAAAGCTTGGAAACATTCACAGAAACTTTAAGTAGAGCCGTGAATTTATACGTACCATTCCGTAAAAGACGACCAACAGCCAACTGGAAGCCTAGATGGTGGAACAATCAACTCAAACTCCAAATTGAGAATAAAAATCGAGCGCGTCGCAAATACTTGATTACAAATAACGAAACAGATAAAACTGAATTCCAAAGATTACACCGATAAACAAAAATAATCATACGTCTCAATAAAAGAAACCTAGAGCTTCATATTGCAAGGGCCAGCAAAACAAATCCTGAAGAATGTTTTGCCTACGTGAGAAAAAAAAAAAAAGTTTTCACCCCCAGCATTGGCCCAATAGCAACTGTAAATGGCGAATCCACGAATGCTGATAAAGAAATCGCTAACATATTGAAGGATTTTTTTGCCTCCGTTTTTACAGAAGAAATCTTATCCGAAAGGCAACCGGAAGCCCCTAGATATTTTGATGACACATCCTTGAGTAGTATTAGCGACAATGTTGAAAGTGATATAGTACAAATTATCGATAATATTAAAGTAAACAAAACGCCCGGCCCAGATAAAAAGAGGCAAAGCATCAGATCAGCAAGCCCCTATTGAGCAAATTATCAAAGTCACTAAACATTGGAAATGTACCACTAGAATGGAAACTCGCTAACGTAACTTATATCTTTAAAAAAGGCGACAAGTCCCAACTAGGTAATTATCGGCCGATCAGTCTAACGTCAATCGTGTGCAAAATTTTTAAGACGATCATTCGTGAAAAAATGGTAAGTTTTTTTTTTTTTTTTAAGATAACAGAGTAATTAAGGATTCGCAACATGGTTTTCGAAACAAACGTTCCTGTTTGACTAACCTTCTCGATTTCTTCAACTACATTTTTAATGAATACGATGAAAGTCAATCAGTAGACATTGTATATTTGGACTTTAAGAAAGCATTTGACAAAATCCCTCACAACCTCCTCCTTAGTAAATTGCAAGCTCACGGTAATATTCATAAGTGTCTCAAAGACTGGCTGATCGACCGTAAACAGAGGGTTGTTATGAATGGTATATCATCTGACTGGCGAGATGTCAAAAGCGGTGTTTCACAGGGGTCGGTGTTGGGACCTGTTCTGGTTTTAGTGTACGTAAATGACATTGACGAGGGGCTATCGTGTAAAATATCGAAATTTGCCAACGACACAGAAATAGCCAGCAGTCACTACGACAACGGATAAGGGACACTTCCAAGCTGATCTCGAACGTTTAAGCAGTTGGGCACGAATATGGCAAATGAATTTCATTATTGAAAAGTTCAAGGTTTATGCATATCGGAATCAACAACGATCGTATTAATTATAAAATTAACGGACTGTGACTTTCTGAAGCCAGCAAAGAAAAATATCTTGGAGTAATAATTTCGAACGATCTTAAACCGAGTTAACATTGGACAGAAGTAGTAAAATACTGCCAACAAACTGATCGGATTTATTGGTCGTACATTTGAACACAAATCAGAAAAATAATATTGCCACTGTACAATTCGTTAGTTCGCCCACATCTTGAGTATTGCGTTCAGCTTTGGTCTCCCTATTACAGAAAATATATAAATAAACTCGAGAGGGTGCATCGTCGAGCTACTAAAATGATCTCTAGACTGCGAAACAAACCGTACGAAGACAGACTTACAGAACTGAACTTATTCAGCGTATCAAAGCGCAGGCTAAGAGATGACCATATAGAAGTGTTTAAAATTTTCAAGGGATTCGATAACGTTAATGTTCATGATTATTTTACAGTCTCTCAATCAAGTGTAACAAGAAACAGTGGATACCAAATAACGAGGAAGCGTTTCAACTCAAATGAATCAAAACACTTCTTCAACCATGGCATCAATGTATGGAATCGTTTGCCTCAAAACGTCGTCGAAAGCGAAACTATTTGCACGTTCAAAAACCGACTAAACAAATATTTAGAAGCTAACCCGAACATCCGCTATTTTGCTCCGGTCTAACAGAAAGTAGTGTTAGCTTAGTTGTCGTGTATAATCTTCCTTCTGTTCATGTAAAATTCCATTG
Source organism: Eriocheir sinensis (assembly GCF_024679095.1). NCBI lineage: Eukaryota > Metazoa > Arthropoda > Malacostraca > Decapoda > Varunidae > Eriocheir > Eriocheir sinensis. Next base: position 22,701,947 of record NC_066518.1, read on the forward strand.
TAGTTTTTCTATACAACATGGTATTCTTCCTTTTCGTGCCAGCTTCGGCTGGAGGGATTGGTGGGAGGGGCGGAGCCTTCGCCTTTGCTGTCCTGTGTCTCTGACTCTTAGATTAGATGGTAGCAATAACAAACAGCCTAGTTAGGACCAAGAGGTCTGTTGCTGTTTGGTTTTCCTTTGTACTCCTTTGTACTTCTTCTCCTCCTCCTCCTCCTCCTCCTCCTCCTCCTCCTCCTCCTCCTCCTGTGTTCAAAATTCTTAATAGATTCGAACACATTAACCCAGAGAGTCCATTTCAGAGAGACCCCAGCACAATAACACGCAGCAACGGTATAAAATTCAAGGGAAACCGATGTAACACATTGTCGCGAAGAAGTTATTTCAACAATAGAGTCGTCGATCACTGGAATAGACTCCCACCGTCAGTAGTTAGCGCACAGAGTACCAATAGCTTTAAGTCTTCATTGGATAAGCACTTCAGGGATATAAGATTTTACTGACACTTTTTCGTATGTTTCAGGCAGACTACAGCACGGGTACAACCTGAAGACATGTTATTTTTCCACACAGCATTGGTCATCAGTAGCGTAAGTTAAGGGTAGTAATTTCCTCTTATTTCTCTCTTTACTGTAAAATTTCCATGCCCCATTCTTCCTTAAAGGCACATGGTGTTCTCTTCTAACAATTTCCTGCCGGCATGTTGCCGGAAGGAGAGGTGGGTGGGGAGGAGCCTTCATCTATTCTATCCTGTTCTACCACACGTAGATTACTAGCAGTAGCGGTAGTAAACAGACACCCTCGCCGTAGACCGACAGGTCTTCTGGTGTATGTTCTTACTATATATTCCTATGCATTCCTCCTCCTCCCCCTTTTCCTCCTCCTCCTCCTCCTCTTCCTCCTCCTTCTCCTCCTCTTCCAACTCCTTCATCTTTTCCTCCTCCTCCTTTTCCTCCTCCTCCTCCTCCTCCTCCTCCCCGTCCTCCTCGAGCACCAAAACACATAGCTCTGCAGTGAGGGAGAATCGCATTATACCTACGTGTTTTATACGGAGACGCCCCTGAGACATGGGCGGGACGCATAATGCAGCTATCAGGGGTAAGACTCGTGTGAGTGGCTGCCATTTAGCGGGGAAAGGGGAAGTTGAGAGAGGACTGTTGTTTTGGTGGTGCTGTTGTTAGGAGGTTAGCTATGGTTTTTCGGATTGACTGTGATGCGAAGTTGAATGTTATGGTTGTGGTACAGCCAGGGATATCTGGATTGGCTGTTGTAGTGTTGGGTGTTAGCTGGTGATGGTGACTCCCTGTGGTGGTAAAGGAGTCTGGCTGTGGAGGTGTTAAAGGTTGGCTGTGGTTGTGGTAGTTATGGATGTTTGGGTTAGCTCTGGTGATGTTGGGATTGTTGGGTGTCAGCTGTGATGGTTTGGATTACCTGTAGTGGTGTTGATAGGTAACTTGTGGTAGTGTTAGGTGATGGCGGTGGTGGGGTTTGGGGCTTGCTGTGGTTGTGGTGATTCTATTGATGGAAGTTAATTGCTTGTGGTTCTGCTGACTATATTGTTAGGCGACAGCTGTGGCGATAATGGGGTTGGTTGTCAATTTGGTGGATGTCGGGATTCGGCTGGTTTTGTGTGTTGGGGATTGGCTGTGATGGTAAGTGTGGTTAGCTGTGGTGATGTTGAAGGTTTGCTGCGGTTGTGATGGATGTGGTCGTAGACAATGGCTGTGATTGTGTTAGAGATAGGCGTTGGATATCGTGGTTGTGGTTGTATGAGTCGTGTGTGATGGTGGTGTTTTGAGTTGGCAGTCATTATGATGACTGTAATTGGGTGTGGCTATATTGGTGTTGGTGTTGTTTTGAAATTAGAGTTTGGCTGTGGTGATGTTCGGGGTTGTTGATATGACTGCGTTTGTTGTTAGTGGTACTTATAGGTGTAGCGGATGTGATCGAGTTGATAATGAAATACCTAATTGGTGTTTTTCTCCCGCTTTCTTTAAAGTTTCTTTGTCTGTTTTACCTCTTTTCACGAATGACTTTTTGTTCTATTTCCTAATTATTCTCCTGTTTCTCCTCCTCCTCTTTCTGGTCCTTGAAGAAATGACTAATGAGTAGCTCCAGAGGGTGGTGTGCAGTTCGTGAGTTCATTTGTTCGAGTGTGCTTCTTGGAAATTGAAAAAAAAAAAGATGTAAAGGAGAGGAGGAGGGGAGGGGAAGGAGATGGTGACGGAAGAGGAGGAGTAGGAGGAAGAGAAAACTTAGGAGACAAGAAATTGGAGAGGCAAGACGGATACAGGAGGCAGATGAAGAAAGAACGTGAACTTGGAAGAAAGGAATCCTCTCTCTCTCTCTCTCTCTCTCTCTCTCTCTCTCTCTCTCTCTCTCTCTCTCTCTCTCTCTCTCTCTCTCTCTCTCTCTCTCTCTCTCTCTCTCTCTCTCTCTCTCTCTCAACATCAAAAGTTGCAGAGAGCGTAGGAGCGTAATTTGCTCAAGGCGAAGAAAACCCGAATTAATTAAAATGTTAATTCTTACTCATTTTCTATCACCTTGCTTTGTGTTTGTATGTCTTGCTATTTGTGTCGCTCTGTTCTTTTTTTATGTGAATACGAGTATATACGATTTTATGTCTGACTCTCAGTCTACGTGCTCTCTCTCTCTCTCTCTCTCTCTCTCTCTCTCTCTCTCTCTCTCTCTCTCTCTCTCTCTCTCTCTCTCTCTCTCTCTCTCTCTCTCTCTCTCTCTCTCTCTCTCTCTCTCACTCCTGACCTCTCTTGAGAGACGGACGGCACACCACAGCCTAGCTTACCCGCGCTGCACGCCTTGGCAACCCTGTGTTTTCGTTGTGCTATTTGGCTTTGCGTTAGCTTTCACGTGTGTGTGTGTGTTCTCGCTTGTGGACTTTGTGTTGCCTGTGATTTCCCGACACGTGTTTAGTGTGTGTTCGTTTCTGGTTTCTGCGAGTGTGTCTGCCTGTGGTTGCCTCTGTGATTTGTGTTTACGGTGTTTTTGCGTGTGATTTGGCTGTTTCCGAGTGTTCTACGTGGGTTTCAGAGTGTTTTGAGTGTGCTTTTGTGTTTCCGGTGTTTTTGCGTGTGATTTGGCTGTTTCCGAGTGTTATACGTGGGTTTCAGAGTGTTTTGAGTGTGTTGTTGTGTTTCCGGTGTTTTTGCGTGTGATATGGCTGTTTCCGAGTGTTCTGCGTGGGTTTCAGAGTGTTTCATGTGTGTTGTGTTTCCAGTGCTTTTGCGTATGATTTGTCTGTTTCCGAGTGTTCTGCGTGGGTTTCAGAGTGTTTCAAGTGTGTTGTGTTTCCGGTGTTTTTGCGTGTGATTTGGCTGTTTCCGAGTGTTATACGTGGGTTTCAGAGTGTTTTGAGTGTGCTGTTGTGTTTCCGGTGTTTTTGCGAGTGACTTGAGGGTGTTTAATCGTGCTTATGCTTGAGTTTCTGAGTGTTTCGTGTGTTTCGAGTGTGTTGTTGTGTTCCCGAGTGTTTGCACGCGTGATTTGGGTGTGTCGACAACTCACCCTTTGAATTCCCTGAGGATTCAATCTGCTCCTCCTCACTACACCCTCTTTAAATCCCCTAGAGGGTTAACCCTTCCTAACCCCCTTTCCCTCACCTCACCTAAGCCCCCCCCACCCTCGCTCACCTCACCTCCCTTCTGCTCCTCCTCACTACAAATCCCCAAGAGGATTAGCTCTTCCTACTCCTCCCTCACCTCCACATATTTCTAAAGCCCTCCCCCCCCTCACTCACCTTACCTCACATCCTATTTCCCCATCCCTTCACCCACCTCACCTCGCCTCTTTCCTAACCCTTCTTGATCTCACACACCTCACTCACCTAACATCCCTTCCCACTCCTCCTGTTTCCCACTTTACCTCCTTTCCCAATCCCCCTCTCACTCACCTCACCTATTTCCGAACCCTTCTTGATCTCACACACCTCACTCACCGCCTCTCTTTCCCCCTCTTTACTCACCTCACATCCCTTCCTACTCCTCCTCTCTCTCACTTTTCCTCCATTACTAAACTACCTCTCACACACCTCACCCCCTTTCCTAATCCCCTTCACTCTGTGTTTTTATATCTTTCATTTCAGCTAAGATGGTGTCTAAGAAGTGCAGTACTTGTAACGGTAGCTTCACAGCTCACTTTTTTACAGGGCGTTCTGTTGTCTGTCGACTATGTTTCTCAAGGCAGCATCTCGAGACAAGACTGCAGGAGCAGGAAGAGAAGATGGAAGCAGGCCAGAATAAAATAATAGAGCTTTCTCTCACCAGGCAGCAACTCGAGACATGACTGCAGGAGCAAGAAGAGAAGATGGAAGCAGGTCAGAATAAAATAATAGAGCTTTCTCGCACTGTTGCCTCCTTGCAGGAATTCATCCAGGCTAACGTTGCTGTGGTGCCAAACCTTTCTCCAACCGACACCTTGCCCTCAGCGGTACCGTCGACACCAGCGGACAACACCACGCAGCGGGAGGATGCTAGTGGCACCGCCCATGATGGCTTCACCGTCGTGAATGGAGGAGCCAAACCAGCCAGAAAAGCAATTTATCCTGTTCATTGCTTCAACAGGTTTGCCATTCTGGAGGAGGAGGACGAGCAGGAGAGCACCTTCCTGGTGGGTGACTCCATGATTCGCCAGCAGGTCGTTGAGTTCTGCGGCAGAGTTCCTCGTCGAAGACGGAACTATTGCTATCCTGGTGCTGGGATCGACGATATAACTGCTGCTCTTGAGGAGATCTCCCCCCAGGCTACTAATGATTCACTGTTTGTTATTCACACAGGTACGAACGACGTCACCACGACCCGGTCTGAGGAACTCCTGGACAAGTACCGTAGGCTCATCCAGCAGTATAAGTTTAAATCCCCTAACATTTTGATTTCAGGAGTTCTACCACGGACTTGGGCGGAGAGCGACTTCTTCAGTAAGGCCTTCAGCCTAAACAACAGCTTACAGACTCTTTGTAGGGAGCTTGACGTGGAGTTCTTCAACGCTTGGGACAATTTCTACGGACAAACTGAGCTCTTCCACAGGGACGGATTACACCTGTCTCCCATCGGGGCAGCCAGATTCGGAAGGCTCCTCAACAACGCAGTACGTGACACCCGATCTGTCATGATTTCATCATTCAGGGAGTGGCTTGATACCGCCCGGTGGCCGCCCTGTCATGATTTCATCATTCAAGGAGTGGCTTGATGCCGCCCTGTCCCGGGGGCCATTTTGATTGAGAGAGCGGGAAGAAACACATGAGGGCGGGAACGCGCGCTATTTCAAATCATTTCGTTAATACTGCCAACGCTGAACTATGTGTGGGCTGCATGACCCACTATTACCAATTGCATGCGTTAGGTTATTAATAAATAATAATCCATAGCAGTTAGGGCGTTTTCAGCGTAAGTGTTGCACAGAAAACAAGATGCCGTATGGCGAGAGCTGGCATCTTGACCGAGGAACCCGGCTTGAGCATTGTGGGACGGCCGATATCTTCCAGTCCTTCCCCTGCCCAGACACCGCCACGAGCAGACGTCCCTTCCGCCTCGTGCAACACGAGGAAGATCGTGGGGTTTTCCTGCCTGTAGTATCCAAATTCCAGAGTGATTGTATACTCAGGTCTAGGGAAGCCCGTGGCAGGAAGGAGGGCGACACGGCGGCTGCAGTGAGGAACGAGAGAGGATTGAAGAAGGACTCCAAGGCTCCAGACACGAGGTAGAAGGTGTGGCTTGGCTTCTCCCCACCTGCAGCTAAGTAATCTAATTCCTAGGATGTTTTAGTATAGCTACTAGGTTGCTGTGTGCTTGGTGTGAACTAATTATTCTTAATTTCCAGCGAGTTTCCTTGTTGTTTTCAATAAACTTAAAAGAGCACGTTTATCTGGCTTTTGCTTACCCTATGAGAGATGTGATTGGTCAGATATTTAAATAAATAAGGACTAGAGGGGCTGTGAGTCTGATAACTCAATTTTTCAGTTATTTAATTTTATATTTTTTTATTGCTGAGAATTTCCGGGATTTTCGGAAGTCCAGACCTTTCAAGAACCCCACATAAAATGGCGCCCGAATCAGTAAACTGACCTCACACTCCATAGGCGAAGTATTGGCTGTTAGGCTCAAAGTATTTATCTCGAGGAAGCGAAAGTGTTAGGGTACAGTGCTAAGGAAGCCAGAGAATACATAATCAAGGAGCAAGAGAAAGCGAGAGAGAGAGATAAAAGGATCAATACCAGCTAGAATTACGGAAACTAGAAACTGAGAGAGAACGAGAAAAGGAGGTCCATGCAGTAAAAATGGTCGAGCTAGCGGCAAATAATGGGAATGATAATAACTCTCAGAGTAATACAGTAGTTTCTCCAAAGCTAAAGCTTAATCATTTCAAAGATGGAAATAAGATTGAGATTTTTATTGCGCGTTTTGAGGAAGCCGCTAACTTAATGCAATATGACGAGGTTACCATGCGTGTGCAATTCATGAGTCTTTTTGAAGGTAAAGCTTTGGAGGTAATTCATAGATTGGATAATAACTCTTGTGAGTATACAGATATGGAGTCATTATTGGCAGCTTATGGAATGAATGTCTGTAGATGATTTGAAGAATCAGTTCTCCTCTGCCTCCATAAATGATGATGAGACAGCAATTCAATTTGCTGCTAGCCTCAAAGGGTACTTAGATCAATGGCTCAAGAAAGACGGTACTGAGGAGACAGTTGAAGGTGTAAAGGACCTAATCTTGCGTGCGCAGTACGTAAAATCCTGCCCAGATGAATTAGTCACGAGGCTCAAGATAGACAAGGTGAGGAAATTAGAAGTTATGAAAGAAATGGCTAATTCCTATTTTGAGGCCTGCGGTTGGACGAAAAGGCCTGTGGTTAAAAGCAATAACATGCCGAGTGAAGCCTCTAGAAAGATTGGTTCAGGCGTCGCCACCCCTGGTGCGAATAGCCGCCCGTGGCTTCAGCCAAAAGTAACAAACATTATGCACCGCGCCCGAAGACTGGGAGTTATGGGTCGCGACCGTATCAGGGTAATAAGTGGCACAAAAATGCTACTGTAAGACAAGAAAGTGCCCCGCAGCATGGTAATTATGGTAGAAATCAACTTTCAACGCCACCTGTGCCTTCCGTGAACGGCCAGTCTCGCGATGCGGCGCAGAATCCATGACTAGTGGGCGGAAACGCCACAAATCAGTACGATGAGCGGTTGAATTTGAGTAAAGGTTGGGTAGGAGACCGTGAGGTTACGGTGATGAGGGATAGTGGTTCTACCATTTGTACACTGAGGCACAGCTTATCTACGAGCCATGAATTCACAGGCAAACGTAGAAACATATGGCTATTGAATAGCGCGTCAGAGATAGTTCCTGGAGTCAGGATAAAAGTCAAGTCACCCTATTACACAGGCTGGATCATGGCGGTGACACTCGAAACACCGCTGTATGATTTAGTGATTGGCATCATTCCCGGAGCTACTAACGGGGTGAGTAAACATGCAGTTACTCAAACACCTAACGCAGTGTTGGATCCAGAGGATTTTGGAGAAGGTGAAAGGGTGGAAGGAGAAGGTGAGCCTCAGATGGGTGCAGCAGTAGTGACCCGAGCAGCTGCTAAGCGTAAGAGTACTTTTAGGCCTCTCATGGTTACATCTCTTGGAGATCTAACTAACAGCGAGGACGTCAGGAAGGAGGTGGAGAGAGACGACACCCTGCACGGCGTACGCAAACGTTTGCAGGAAAACAGTGTCATACAGCTGAACGAGAACCGCGTCAGTTTTATCAAGCAGCGTGGCTTGATTTATAGGCAGATTATCTCTCCCTCGGGTGAAAGGAAATTGCAGTTAGTTGTGCCTGCCAGATACAGAGAGGCTGTTCTCAAGTTAGGTCACAGTACTACGCTAGGCGGTCATATGGGAAGAACCAAGACACTCGCTCGCGTACAAGCACAATTTGATTGGCCAGGGATAGGCCAGGAGGTAGCTAGATACGTGAGGTCGTGCGATGTGTGTCAAAAGACTATAGATAGGGGTAGGGTAAAACCTGCTCCCTTACAGCCACTGCCCATAATTGACTCGCCCTTTGAAAGAGTAGCGGTAGATTTGATAGGGCCGATCGAGCCCCGAGCCAGCGACGGCTCCCGGTACATTCTTACGCTTGTAGATTTTGCCACACGGGCGGAAGCGGTGCCGCTGAAGAATATTGAAACGCAAACTGTGGCTGAAGCTCTCATGACTATATTTTGCAGAGTAGGTATACCCAGACAGATACTGAGTGATCGGGGTACTCAGTTCACCTCAGGGATGATGGAGGAAGTATTACGTCTGCTAGCGTGCAAAGGGTTACATACCACGCCCTACCATCCCATGGGGAATGGATTGTGTGAACGTTTTAACGGCACACTTAAGAAAATGCTTAAACGCATGGCTGCCGAACAACCCAAGGAATGGCCTAGGTACCTGGCTCCCTTGTTGTTCGCGTACAGATAAGTGCCACAGAGCTCCACCAGGTTCTCCCCGTTTGAGCTAATGTATGGTATGTCGGTTAGAGGTTCGCTTCAGTTATTGAGAGAGCTGTGGGATGACAATGTACCGGACCCGGAGGTCAAGACCACATACCAGTACGTGTTGGATTTAGGTGACAGGCTGAGAGAGACCTCTAACATTGCTAAGGAGGAGTTACTCAAAGCAAAACAAGTACAGAAAAGGTACTACGACAGGAAGGCAAAGTTGCGTAAGCTCAGTGTAGGAGAACAGTGCCTAGTTTTGCTTCCCACAGCGAGTAACAAGCTGTTAGCTCAGTGGAAGGGACCTTACGAGGTTCAGGAGAAGGTTAATAACCTTAATTATATTCTTCTGGTTGATGGACACCCAAAACGGTTCCATATCAACATGTTGAAACAATACTACCGGCCAGATGCAGCCGCAGGTTGTTTGCGAGAAAGTGAGTATGATGAAGAGAAGGTGAGGTGTCTAGAGTTAGTTAAAGCTCACTACTCTCAACCTCAGACCGTAGATGTGGGAGCGGCAGTAGTAATACAAGATGATGAGGACGGCGAGGCTCCTCTCAGTAACACTTCTAGACAGACAGAGTCAGTGCGCCCATTTTCCGTTTTCACTGGAAGGTGCATGACGTGACGTTGGGAGGAAATTTAACCCCAGAGGAGAGGGAACTATTGGCATCGTTGCTAGAGCGTCTGGTGGCAGATTAAGATGATCAAAATGGACAAGTAGGTGGCTCGGAGACTTTATATTCACTAGTGGCAGTGAGGTGTGGGTGCAGTAAGGTGACGGGGTATTGGATGCGTGCCTTAGTACCGCCAGTATAATGAGGATAAATCCTCTACCTGTACCCCCTGTAACTACATCTCACCCACCGTGAGTAGTGGGGGGATTCTGGAGCTGCCCTGTGTAGGCCAGCCGGGTTCTTGTAGTTTCCCTATGTTCTTATGATCTTGGGACCTTAAGATTCAGATGAGTCAAGGAACCAAGTGACAGAAAGTGTTCAGATTAGGTGGTTTCGAGGATCGTTGGCGGAGCACCCCGCCATCCGGCTGCTTAAAAATTAGTGACGAAAGTGCTCAGATTAGATGGGTTCAGGCGTCGCCAACCCCTGGTGCGATCAGCCAAGCTCACTATTCTCAGCCTCAGACCGTAGATGCGGGAGAGTTTTGCGGCATGCTTAAAATTGAAGTCGCATGGTATGGTGCATGGTGTGATAATGTAAGAAAAATTAGGCAGATAGCCAGGAATTTATACAATAAGTTATATCATTTTTTTACACCTACCTACCCCTACTCCACATCTGTCCCACCTACACTATGTATACATACATAACACCACTTACATATTGTGAATAAATGTGGCGAAGTTCGCCAAGCCCGCTCTAAAAGGTATTGGCGCCTCGCTATGGAGTTTTCCCTCTAGTTTGAGTATTAACTTAAATGTTAAGGTTTTTCACTCACAGGCGAAAAATGTCATGATTTCATCATTCAGGGAGTGGCTTGATGCCGTCCTGTGGCCGCCCTGTCATGATTTCATCATTCAAGGAGTGGCTTGATGCCGCCCTGTCCCGGGGACCATTTTGATTGAGAGGGCGGGAAAAAACATATGAAGGCGGGAACGCGCGCTATTTCAAATCATTTCGTTAATACTGCCAACGCTGAACTATGTGTGGGCTGCATGACCCACTATGACCAATTGCATGCGTTAGGTTATTAATAAATAACAATCCATAGCCGTTAGGGCGTTTTTAGCGTAAGTGTTGCACAGAAAAAAAAAAGATGCCGTATGGCGAGAGCTGGCATCTTGACCGAGGAACCCGGCTTGAGCATTGTGGGACGGCCGATATCTTCCAGTCCTTCCCCTGCCCAGACACCGCCACGAGCAGACGTCCCTTCCGCCTCCTGCAACACGAGGAAGATCGTGTGGTTTTCCTGCCTGTAGTATCCAAATTCCAGAGTGATTGTATACTCAGGTCTAGGGAAGCCCGTGGCAGGAAGGAGGGCGACACGGCGGCTGCAGTGAGGAACGAGAGAGGATTGAAGAAGGACTCCAAGGCTCCAGACACGAGGTAGAAGGTGTGGCTTGGCTTCTCCCCACCTGCAGCTAAGTAATCTAATTCCTAGGATGTTTTAGTATAGCTACTAGGTTGCTGTGTGCTTGGTGTGAATTAATTATTCTTAATTTCCAGCGAGTTTCTTTGTTGTTTTCAATAAACTTAAGAGCACGTTTATCTGGCTTTTGGAACATAGGGAAACTTCAAGAGGCCGGGTGGCCTACACAGGGCAGCTCCAGAGTCCCCCCCCACTACTCACGGTGAGTGAGGTGTAATTACAGGGGTTACAGGTAGAGGCTTGATCCTCGTCTCCTTACTGCACCCAAACCTCACTGCCACCCGTCGTCCTCGTCCATGTAGCTATCCAGTCTACTCTTAAAACAAGCTATCGTCCCTGCACTAACCTTGTGATTGCTGAGTCTATTCCATTCCCCCACCACCCTATTACTAAACCAATGCTTGCCTATATCTCTCCTAAATCTATACTTTTCTAATTTAAATCCATTACTGCGAGTTCTATCCTGCTGGCTAATTCTCAGTACTTTACTTATATCGCCTTTGTTGTAACCCTTGACCCATTTGAATACTTCTATCAGATCTCCCCTCACTCTTCGTCTCTCTAGTGAATGTAAGTTTAGATGTTTCAGCCTATTTTGATATGGGAAGTTCCTCAGCCCCTGAATAATCTTGGACATCCTCCTCTGAACTGATTCTACCAAGTTGATGTCCATTCTGTAGTATGGGCACCAAAACTGGACAGCATAATCTAAGTGTGGCCTAACTAACGCTAAATAGAGTCTGAGGATGACCTCTGCACTCCTGTTGGTTACCGTCCTGTTAATAAAGCCTAATACCCTGTTAGCCCTATTCCTCGCACTAATACATTGCTTCCTTAGTTTTAGGTCAGAGTTCACTAACACTCCCACATCCCTTTCACACTCAGACCTTTCTATCGCTGTTGAGTCTAAACTATACCCGTGTAATGGGTTGCGTGTTCCTACACTAAGTACGCTACACTTGGTAATGTTAAAATTCATCTGCCATTTCTCTGACCAATCTGAGAGTTTGTTGAGATCCTCCGGCAGTGATCTAGCATCCTCCCCTGTCCTAATAGTGCGTCCTATTTTGGTGTCATCTGCAAATTTACCTATGTCACTAGTTATCCCATTTTCTATGTCATTGATGTAGATAATGAATAGAAGCGGGCCTAAAACTGAACCTTGAGGAAGCCCACTGGTAACATTACCACATTCGGATTTTTTACCGTTAATGGTAACCCTCTGTTTCCTGTCGCTAATCCACGCCTTAATCCAATCAAATACCTTCCCTCTTATCCCATGAGCCCTGACTTTATTTAACAATCTCTGGTGAGGTACCTTATCGAAGGCCTTACTAAAATCAAGATAAACCACATCATAGCTCTCATCATTGTCAGCTGCCTCGTATACTCTATTGTAAAAGGATATAAGATTAGTGAGGCACGACTTTCCTTTAGTAAACCCATGCTGTGAGTCCTGAATTAAATTATGTCTGTCTATATGGTCCCTAATAATATCAGCTATTATTGACTCAATCATTTTACCTATAACTGACGTCAAACTAATCGGCCTATAGTTCTCCATAGAAGTTTTGTCTCCCTTCTTAAATATTGGAATAACGTGTGCCTGCCTCCATGAAACAGTCACCACCCCTGTGTCTAGTGACTTCTTAAATACTTCTGTTAACTGCACACTTATTTCAGTTTGACATTCCTTTATTACCCTGGGGAAAAGTTCATCTGGCCCTGGCGCCTTAGTGACTTTAAGTCTATCTATCTGTCTAATCACAAGCTCCCTACTATGTTGATGTTGGTTAATTCTTCTACCTCTTCTCCCCTGTAGATCTGTTCTCCCTGAGGTATATCATCTAATCTTTCTTTGGTAAATACAGTTAAGAAATATCTATTTAACGCCTCACTCATTTCCTCATCACCATCAATCAGTGATTCTCTTGACTTAAGCGGCCCTATCTTATCCCTAACCTTGGTCTTATAAATCTGAAAGTAGCCCTTTGGATTGGTCTTTGCTTCCCTGGCAATTCTAATCTCATAATTACGTTTTGCCATACGTGTGTTTTTTTTTTTACTGCTCTAGCTAAATCGTTGTAACTATCCCTTAGGTGAGTTTCCCCCCTTTTAATTTTAACATATAGTCCTCTTTTCCTTCCTATTTCAGTTTTTAGCCTCTGTCATCCATCGCGGGTAATTACCTGTTGACCTGACTTCCCTGTGAGGTATAAACTGTTTATGTCCTAATTTAATCTCCCTGACCAGAATATTGTACTCACCCTCCAAGGTACTGACCTGACTAGTGACCTCACCAGAGATTACCGCCCCTCCCTGCTATGGGTCCTGACCTACTTCTGATCTCACTCCCCTAAGCCTCTGCAGCTGCTTTCTTAACCCCTCATAGTCTGCCTTCCTGAAGCCAGGTATTAATGTGTTGTTACTGCTTACTCTATCCTCCCATTTAATATTAAATCTAATTTCCTTATGATCACTGTTACCCAATGAATCCCCAACCTCAATGTTGCTTATTATGTCCTCTCTATTAGTTAACAACAAATCCAAAATATTTACTTCCCTCGTTGGTGTTCTAATTAACTGCTTAAGCAAACTTTCCTGTATCACATCTAACAAATCTTGTGCCTCTTGGTCTCCGGATAAAGTATACCACTCTATGCTTCTATAATTGAAATCCCCAATTACACACACATTCCTATATCTTGACGCCCTACTGATTTCTTGTAAAAGGAGTTGGCTACTGTCCCTGGTAAGGTTGGGCGGTCTGTAAAGTACTCCGATGACAAGCTTCTCCTTGCTACCTATTGTTTCTACCCAGAGGGATTCTGTATTGCTATCTTCCTTGACTGAGTTGTTAATGACACACTTAAGATTGTCCCTGACGAAGAGTGCGACCCCACCCCCCTTCCTGCCTATTCGATCTTGGTGGAATAACTTATACCCTTCAATCTCTAATTCTGGGAGAAAGTGTCTGTCTGCAGTGTTTATCCATGACTCTGTGATCGCTATCATATCAAATTTCTCTACGCACGCCTTTCCCCTCAATAAATCTATCTTATTCCTAATACTTCTACTGTTTGTATAATACACATTTAGACCTACCCCTTGCCTTACCCTGCAGCCGCTATTATTATTACTACATTTAGTGCTCCCACTTGGTATTGCCGTCTTAGGGGGCCTAAGACGGCAATACCAAGTGGGAGCTTACTTACCCTAAAAAACCCTGCAGGGCCCCCAATCCACGTTCAAGGGCATCAGGAAAGATCTGTACCCCCTCCCATGAAAGGTGAACCCCGTCCCTCTGGTATAGGTGGTTTTTGCCAAAGAAACTGTCCCAGGCGTCGACAAATTTCCATCCATTGGCTTTGCAATAATCTGCCAACCTGCAGTTTAATGCAATAGCCCTGGATATCCAAATGGCACCAACCCGCCGCCTTGGCAGAACCCCACACACCACGCCTTTGGTCGTAATTCTTCGAATGGCCTCAATGTAGCGGCGCAGGAGCTGCTCACTACCTAACCTTCTTATGTCGTTCCCCCCTACGCTCAGGCAGACGGTGGGTTTGACTCCCTCGCCTGACATGCACGACTCTACCCTGTCGCTGACATCCTTAATCCCCGCCCCAGGAAAACACACCCTGGTCCTACGTGTCCTATCTTTGGCACATAAGGCCCTATCTAACAACCTGACCTGGCTATCCCCAACAACCAAAATGTTATCTCTGGGCAGGGATTTGTCATCTGCCCTCCTCTCCTTCACCTCCTGCTCCTTCACTCCCTCAGCTCAGAGAGAGCCTGGAAGGAGTTGCGGCACTCCACACCTGCAGGATTGGTCCTCTTCAGCTTTAAGCAGCTGCCATGGCTCTTGACTACTTGCCAGCCCCCATCTTGTGACGGTGTACTATGTACGTCGCCTGTCTGAGGACCTGATGAACGAAGGACTCGATTTTCCTTCCTCATGGCCTCCACAGTCCTCTCCAACTCTTCAGTTCTCTCCAAGAGAGAATTTACTAACTCAACTGTACCCCCACCGGCCCCGCCTCCTCCCCTCACTGCACCACTGTAACTCTGTAACCCAGACATGGTCAACCCAAGAGCTAGCCCGAGCACGTCCTATCACCTTGAGGACCTTTGTTCCTCTGCGCGGTAGCTGCAAACTGTCCCTCTAACCAACAGCGTGTCACCAGTCAACGATGGAGCAGAGAGATGTGAGATGTAATTGGTCAGATATTTAAATAAATAAGGACTAGAGGGGCTGTGAGTTTGATAGCTCAATTTTCAGTTATTTTATTTTATATTTTTTTATTGCTGAGAATTTACGGGACCTTTCAAGAACCCCACACGATCAAAAAACGACTCACAGCCACGTCCCTACACCCCGCCCGTATAATTATACACCATGCATCGCAACAAACCTGTAACCGTAATCCCGCAAGTACCACCACCTCTGTTACCAAGCCTCTAGATAACTTAAAAATCCTTAGTTTTAATGCGCGAAGCCTAAGAAACAAATTTGATGAACTGATATGTCTTGCTCTAACAGAAAATTTTGACATAATTGCTATAACCGAAACATTTATCGACACCACAAATATTGATTTAAGTTCCGAATACAACATAGATGGCTACAGACTCTTCACCAAAGATCGTGTAAACCGTAGAGGTGGTGGCGTCGCCCTTTTTGTCAAAAGCTATTTGCAACCCATTGACAAAACACCAAGAAACAGTAATGTTGAACATTTGTGCGTGCGAGTAAACATTGCAAAAGTCAATTTAAATATATCTGTCACCTACAGACCTCCAGGGCAATCACTCGATGACGACCTTGAAATGTACAGCGTCTAAAGGCAGTCACTTAATAACAATGACTCACTGATATAAGGAGACTTTAACCTCTCCCATATTGACTGGGCAACACTGTCAGGTACAGAAGGCGAGTCACATAGAATGATCGAATTTCTAGAATTTTTTTTTTATCTAAGCCAAATGGTTTCTGAACCAACTCGACAAAATAATATACTCGACCTTGTTATAACGACCCAAGATAACCTAGTCAGTAATGTCACGGTAGAAGAACACCTCGGTTCTTGCGATCATAAATTAGTGCGCGTCGACAATCAATCATCAGTGACTGAAAATAAAGTAAAGGTGCCCAATTTCAAATGAGCTAACTTCGTAGAAATCCGACAAAAACTAACAGAAATACACCTATCAGATGACGGCAACGTAGAGGACACCTGGCTAAGCTTTAAAAATCACTTACTCACTCAGCAGAACACATTTGTCCCCTTGTGCGAGAAGCGAATTAACACCAATAAAAGCCCACCGTGGTTTAATAGCGAAATTAAACAATCAGTCAATGAGAGAAAATCGTTTTACAGGTTAAAGAAAGAACAAAGCACGCCCGAAAATATTAGACTTTATAATGATGCCAGGCGACGAGTAAAAAGATTAGTATGTCAGGCTAAGCGTAGATATGAAGAAAATATTGCAGCCAACTGTAAAAATAACCCGAAATCTTTCTTCAGTTACATGAAAAAACAGAAAGGCGATCAAAAGTGGTATTGGACCTTTAACAAACAGCGACGGTGCACACATTGCAAACCTCTTAAATAATTACTTTTCCTCGGTGTTTAATACTAAGTCTTCCTCCCACTACCACCAACACCAGTACTATTGTAAATCTCGAGCATACATTGCCTAATTTTGAAATAACAACCGATGAAGTCCTTAAAGCTCTCCATTCACTTAAAACAAATGAAAGTCCCGGACCCGACAAAGTATATCCTATACTGCTTAAAGAAACAAAGAACGAAATACTCTCCTCCCTCACAACCGTATTCAATATGTCCTTGCGACAAGGCACCGTCCCTTCGGATTGGAAAAAAAGGCTAACGTGACACCGATTTTTAAGAAAGGAGACAAAAAAATATCAGGTAACTACCGACCCATTAGTCTAACTTTAATTGTAGGTAAGCTACTCGAGAGCATAATTAGAGACAAAATTGTGAGTTACCTCGAAATCCACTCATTAATTGGGGATTCACAACATGGCTTCCGTAACAAAAGATCCTGCCTGTCAAACCTATTGACCTTTTATAACGACCTCTTCTCAGTTTATGACGTAACCAAATCACTGGACGTAGTCTATCTTGATTTCCAGAAAGCGTTTGATAAAGTTCCACATCATAAATTACTTTATTAATTAAAGCAAATAGGTATTGACGGTCAAGTAAACCAATGGATCGCGAATTGGTTGAGCAACATACAACAAAGAGTGGTGATTGATGAATTTAACTCAGAGTAGACGCCGGTCACTAGCGGCGTTCCTCAGGGCTCGGTTCTTGGCCCAGTGCTCTTCATTATTTACATCAACGATGTGGATGTTGGACTCAATAATCGCATTAGTAAATTTGCAGACGACACAAAGATTGGTAACTCGGTTCTCACTGACGAAGACAGGCAAAGCGTCCAAGAGGATTTGCACAAAATTTCAGCGTTCAATGCGTTAAGGACCTGGGGGTCAAAATCGCGTCAAACCACAAATTCTCACATCAATGCATCGATGCAGCAAATAAAGCGAACAGAATGTAGGGCTTCATTAAAATAAACTTTTTATTCAAGAATAAAGATGTAATACTTCCGCTCTACAATAGTTTAGTCAGACCCCACTTGGAATATGCGGTACAGTTTTGGTCTCCCCACCATGCAAAGGAAATTGCTAATTTAGGTGTTCAGCGTCGGGCAACAACAATGATCCCTTCATTGCGCAACAAATCCTACGAAGAAAGGCTTTCCACCATTAACATGTTCTCTCTTGAGAAACGTCGCCTCCGAGGAATACTGATCGAATGTTTTAAAATACTTAATGGTTTCACGAATTTAGACAGAACAAAATTGTTTATGATCGATGACACTTTGCGAACGAGGAGCAATGTCATAAAATTCAAATGTAGACAAGTAAATTCAGACTGCACCAAATTTTTCTTCACCAACGTTGTAGTGCGAGAATGGAATAAGCTCCCACCATCAGTGGCCCAATGTAACACGATTGACTCCTTTAAAAACAAGCTCGACCGTCACTTCCTTGAACTTAATATTAACTAGAGTAGAAAAGCAACGTTTTGGAGCCATCTGATTAATGTAGAATCACTTAGGTTTAAGGACTGATCACCTAGTCTGGACCATGGGGTCTGTGTGGTCTGATTTTCTATGTAATTCTCTCTCTCTCTCTCTCTCTCTCTCTCTCTCTCTCTCTCTCTCTCTCTCTCTCTCTCTCTCTCTCTCTCTCTCTCTCTCTCTCTCTCTCTCTCTCTCTCACTTTGATAAAATTCTTTAGGATCGATAACACGCTTCCATTGAAAATTAATGGTACAAAACTTAAGTATAAGAAAACTTTCAGACAGCACCATTTTTTCTTCAACGTTGTAGCGCGATTATGGAATAAGCTCCTACCTTCAATGGCCCAGTGCAACACGATTGACCAATTTAAAAAGAAGCTCGACGGACTTTTACTTCATCGTAATATTTACTAAAGAAGAAGATAGAGAAAAAGAAGAAGAAGAAGAAGAAGAAGAAGGAGAAGGGGAACAACGAAAGAGAAAGACCGGCCTCTTGCAGACTCCTTACGTTCTTATGTTTTTATGTTGAAAGAAAAAAAGAAGAAGAAGAAAAGGAAGAAGAAGAAAAAAAAGAAAGGAATAGAAGGAAAGAAGAAGAAGAGGAAGACGAAGAAGAAGAAGAAAAAGAAGATAAATAATAATAATAATAATAATAATAATAATAATAATAATAATAATAATAATAATAATAATAATAATAATAATAATAAAAAGAAGAAGAAGAAAAAGGAGAAGAGAAAGAAGAAAAAAAGAAGAAGAAGAAGAAGAAAGGAATAGAAGGAAAGAAGAAGAAGAAGAAGAAGAAGAAGAAGAAGAAGAAGAAAAAGAAAAAGAAAAAGAAGAAGAAGAAGGGAAAGAAGAAGAATATAAAGAAGAAGTAGAAGAAAGAAAAAGAAGAAGAAGAAAAAGAAGAAGAGGTGACATTCATATTTGTCTGATCCTCATGCGTTTTTTGGTGTGTATTTACCTTAGTACCTACAACAGCAAATCCCAATTTCCATTGAGATCCGCCTATTAGTTTCGTATAAATAAATATTGTTTTTATTTTGAAAAAGCAAAAAAGTGACATCAATAAAATTTATTTTCCTCACTTGTTTTTTAACCAGATGTTATAAAACATATTGTCGATAATATACATACATGTATATTCACTTCCCCAAATATATATTTTTTATTAAGCATTTCATTTTGAAATAAAACAATAAAAATTCAAGCACAGTATGAAGAGCCTTTTTTTGAAAATCTATCTTTGGGGAAACATAGCCCGTTCTTTCCTCTTCCTAACAATATCTTTACATCTCCATTATCTTGTAGGGCAACGAAGGAGAGACGTTTGATATGTAAAAAACTTAAGTTTTGAGATACGAGCCGTTTTCTGCTGAGAAATGTGTATAATTCCATTTGTTGGGTTTTTCTGGTAAATTTTTACATCCATTAGGATAAAAAAGATATAACTAAAAGGAAGCCATGGTTTATTATCATATTCAGGGCTAATTGACACCTGTTCCCCTCCTGTATGACAGGATATTACGCACTCGCAGGTGGTGTTACTGCTGACACTTCCCCACATTGGTGATGGTGATGGTGCAGTCAAAATTATTATTTTCTGCCTCAAGTTTCTGCTCCCCTTAGCATTTGGAAAACTGAGGTGGAATAATTGGATTCGTAGATCCATCTTCGTGGTTTGATGGGACTCAGCAATGACTTATGGTAGTGGAGGCGATTATTGAGAGGTAGAGGGAAGAGGAAGATAAGAGGTGTGGGATGAGGCTGTGCGTGGTGGTGGTGGTGGTGAAAATAAGGCAGCGTGTGGTGGTGACTTGTTACCACGACAACGCAACTTATCTTGCTTTACTTTCTTTTCCCTCATTTTTGCCGCATCTATCCGTGCACGCTTTGCTTTATTATAACGAGGCATCTTTCCAAACTTGCTAAAGAAAAAAGAATACAAAAGAAACTGAAGTAGCGTTGAATAGCGGAGCGCAGACAAACTCACTCTGATGTCTCGATGGACACTGAGTAGGGGTGGGCAGGTACCGGTACCAGTACCGGTACTAACGATACCAGCTAAACAGTACGGTACCGGTACCAGATTGCTCGGTGCCGGTACCAGATTGCTCGGATTTATTTATTGGATTTATTGATAATTCTTCATGTCCGATTCTTTTTTTTTTAGGTTGCTAATAAATATTGTTATTGTTATTAGACTATGATCGAGTACATCCATAATAATTATTCATGCTATTTTTTTATCTAAAAAATAAATATTCACTTCATTTAGAGAGAGAGAGAGAGAGTGGGACAACAGAACAAACCACCTAATTGAGGGCAGAAATAAATGAGAGGAAAAAGTCCACTGTGTGTGTGTGTGTGTGTGTGTGTGTGTGTGTGAGACACACACACACACAGTGGACTTTTTTATCTCATTTATTTCTGCCCTCTCTCTCTCTCTCTCTCTCTCTGAATGAAGTGAACATTTATTTTTTCGAAGAAAAAAAATAGCATGTATAGATATTATGGAAGTACTCGATCATAGTCTAATAACAATAACAATATATGTATGCAACCTAAAAAAAGAATCGGACATGAAGAATTATTCAGTAAATCCAATAAATGAATCCAATAATAAAATAATGGAGATGGGAGCTATGGTGGAAACGAAAAGCAGGACAAAATGGTGGGAACTTGGGAAGACGGCCAGCGAGGCAGTAACTCAGCAGCGAGCACAACATTCAAGGCTTAAAGCGTCGCCAATACCACATGGCGACTGGCGAGACCGCGCACCGCCGACCGTCACCTGTACCAAACGGTACCTGCACTAGCGGTAATGGTCAGTGCCGAGTGATCATGAGTCTTCCCGGCACTTGGTACCGGTACCGGGTGCCGGCTGAATGGATTCTTCTCGGCACCCGGTACCGGTACCGGGTGCCGAGAAGAATCGATTCAGCCGGTACCGGTACCCAGTGCCGGGAAGACTCATGATCACTCGGCACTGACCATTACCGCTAGTGCCGGTACCCTTTGGATCTTGGTGACGGTCGGCGGCGCGCGGCCTCGCCAGTCGCCATGCGGTATGAGCGACGCTTTAAGCTTTGAATGCTGTGCTCGCTCGCTGCTGAGTCACTGCCTCGCTGACCGTCTTCCCAAGTTCCCACCATTTTGTCGTCTCCATTATTTTATTATTGGATTTATTGGATGATTCTTCATGTCCGAATCTTTTTTTTAGGATACTAATATATATATTGTTATTGTTATTAGAATATGAGTACATTCATAATAACTACGTATACATATGCTATTCTTTTTATCGAAAAAAAATATTCACTTCATTCAGGAGAGAGAGAGAGAGAGAGAGAGAGAGAGAGAGAGAGAGAGAGAGAGAGAGAGAGAGAGAGAGAGAGAGTTTTCTTTTCAGAAAATTTATTTAGGAATTTCATCAGACGGCATTAAGATAAAAAATCTCTTTTGGGTACCGGTTCCGGTACTAAGGTACCTGAGTTGTAGTACCGGTACTTCCGGTACTCAAATTAACGGTACCTGCCCATTCCTAACACTGAGTCACTGGTTGGGATGTTGCCAACTGAAGCTCGACATATATTAAAAAAAGAACAAAAGATTAAAAAAAAAAAAAAAACCCTGCTTCAAAATGATGAGTTTCTAAGCCAGGTGACCGCGCACGTGGCGCGCGGGTCATATAAGGCCCTTTAATAATGGTAAATAAAGGCGATAAAGGAATAATGGTATCAACTTGCGGTTTTCACAGAAAACGCCCGACATGTTAAGGGTGCTATGATGTTAATAACTCAATTTTGACCTCTGGGTCGAAAATATATATTTTTTTTAAGACGTCCACTCCCCGTAATCAAAATAGTTCGTTCTTTGGGATATTTATTTTTACTATTACTTACACTGTACTTACAGTATAATAATACGTGTAAAACATAACGGTGGAATAGAAAAGGACTGTTAAGTGTTACAAATGCTCACTATTTGGAAGCCTCTAGTCTTTCCCTATATTAAATAAGCATCTCATGTTTAAGAATTCTACACCACACAGTTCTTCGGATATAACAGAGCCAAAGAAGGTTCGCCTCATGCTTCACTTTCCATTTTGTTCACATACATTTTTTTATCTAACCGGACTTCTAAGCGTGTTGATACCCTGCCTGGTCCAACTCTTTCTCCTCTGCCTGTCAACATCTACATTTCCTTCCTGCTGAAACTACGCCTACAGACATCCTATGAATAAGAAGGGTAACCGTTCCAATCTCTCAAACAACCGCCCTATAGCTTTACTTTCCTGTCTATCTAAAGCTTTTGAATCTCCTTAATAGGAAGATGCATAAGCATCTATCCACTTCTGACCTTCTAACTGATCGCCAGTATGGGTTCCACAAGGGGTGTTCTACTGGTGACCTGCTTTCCTAACTGATTCTTGGTCATCATCTCTTATTCGTTTCGGTGAAACTTTCACTACTCCACTAGACATTTCGAAAGCTTTCGACAAGGCCTGGAACGAGTCTTTGCTTTCTTAACTTCCCTCTTACGGTTTCCATCCCTCTCTCTGTACTTCCATCTCCAGTTTCCTTTCCGGCCATTCTATCTCTGCTGTGGTAGACGGTCACTGTTCTTCCCCTAAACCTATCAACAGTGGTGTCCCGCAGGGTTCTGTCCTATCACCCACTCTCTTTCTGTTATTCATCAATGATCTTTCGAACACGAACTGTCCTATCTACTCACACGCCAATGACTCTACTTTGCATTATTCAACTTCTTTCAGCAGGAGACCCTCTCAACAAAAATTACAAGACTCCAGACGGGATGCTGCAGAACGCTTGGCCTCAGATCTTACTCTCTTCCTCTTATTTCCGATTGGGGCAAGAGGAACCTGGTGTCCTTTAATGCCTCAAAAAATCAATATATCCACCTATCAACTCGACACAATCTTCCAAACACCTATCCCCTATTCTTCGACAACAATCAGCTGTCACCTTCTACACTAAACATCCCCGGTCTATCCTTAACTCAAAATATTAACTGGAAGCTTCACATCTCCTCTCTCGCTAAATCAGCTTTCCTCGAGGTTGGGTGTTCTGTATCGTCTCCGCCAGTACTTCTCCCCCCGCACATATGCTATCCATATACATGGGTCTTGTCCGTCCTCGTATGGAGTATGCATATCATGTGTGGGGGGGCTACTCACATACAGCCCTACTAGACAGAGTGGAGTCAAAGGCTCTTCGTCTCATCAACTCTCTTCCTCTTACTAGCAGTTTTCTATCTCTTAAATTCCGCCGCAATGTTGCATATCTTTCTATCTTCTATCGATATTTTCATACTGACTGCTCTTCTGAACTTGATATCTGCATGCCTCCGCCCCTCCCGCGGCCCCGCTGCACTTGACTATCTACTCTAGCTCATCCCTATAATGTCCAAATCCCTTATGCAAGACCAGAATCTCCATTCTTTCATCCCCTTCACTGGTAAACTCTGGAACAGCCTTCCTTCATCTGTGCTTCCTCCTGCCTATGACTTGACCTCTTTCAAGAGGAGAGTATCAAGACACCTCTCCACCCTAAATTGACCTCTCTTTTGGCCACACACTACTTTTATCTTTTTTTTAGGAGCAGCATTTAGCAGGCTTTTTTTCTATATTTTTTTATGCCCTTGAGCTGCTTGCTTCTCTGTAAAAAATAAAAACTCCTCCCCCATGGCTTCACTGCATATTACTAATCCACCTTACCCGTAATGCAGTTTGTTTTTAATTCAAGAGTTAGGTAACCAGTAGGTTTATCCTTTCATCATTTTACTTTACTTCGGAAGGCACTCTACCACACAACACTCCTCCACCTCCTCACCACTCAAGCATCATCACAATTTTCCCTATGTTAATATATATTACCAACCCCCACCCCCCTTTCATACTGTACTTTTTTATAGGTACTCTGTAATCATAATATGTACATTTTCAGCCTAACGGCTGTAATTTCCAATATAAACCGATTATTAGTATTAGTATTAGTATTAGTATTATTACACACACACACACACACACACACACACACACACGAACTACCACGTCACTGTTGGTGCCACACAAAGGTGCCCGGTGGCACCGGTTTGGTGGTGAACATCCTCCATCCAGGCTACCTACTGCTCTCGACCTCGGGACACCTCTACAAGTCTTACCGGGCAAGCTCGACTCCACGCGTGGTGGGTTGCAGCGTAGTTTGGGGCAGCGATGTAAGACTTCCTCTTAGTGGTGGACGCTGCATATTCTGTAAACTCCCTGCCAGGTGCAGTTTGCCTGATAGTAGCCGAATCGCTGACATTTGGAGCAGCGGAGTGGCTTTGATGAGTACGGGTAGAGGTAATAATAGGTGATCCAGTTCCCGACCGTGAACGATGGGATGAATGGCGGAGATGTATGGGAAAGGGGGGTACCCCATTCCAACGCCCTTTGTTGTTTGTGTTTTTGGTTCGAGCTTTACGACTTTGATTGCTGCTTCCGGGGCTGTGGCTAGATAATCGAGAATCTTGAAGCTCGGTTCGGTAAGAGGAATTAGTATCGAGCTTCCGTCCTAGCCGATGATGTTTTGGGTTGTTAGAGATGGCGTGTTGTCCTCCATGTCTGCAACTACGTCGTAGCTCGTCTCGAACAGGGGCTGGGCGGGGATGCGGAGGGTAGCCTAAGGGGAGCGGGTGGGAGGGGGAGGGGCAACAATTACGATGGACGTGGTGAGAACTGGTTGCGGGGTACCGGGAAAGTCGCATTTCCCTTGCGCTTATTGGAAACAAGGGTGAAGGCTTCGTCATCAACAGCGGGAGAGTGGCCTGAGGTTGTAGTGGAGAACGAAGAATAAGAGGCAAGGGCGGGGACGTCGGAAGTGGAAGCAGCAGGTTAGTTGAGTGTAGGATTTAGGCAGAGTTACACGTTGAAGCCCGGGTGGGGGAGCTGTCAGTGTACTCGGTGTTACCTTGGTCTATAGGTTCATGAATGCGGGCTGCCTTTGAGCAATGAAGAGCTTCAGTAGGTGCTGGCGGCTGAAAGGGCGGGGGCATTGCAGCCTTACAGGGGTCATGGCTAAATTCAGCGGAGACGGAGAAGCAGGAAGGGGAGGTTGATGTAGTGTCGGGAGCGCTTGGTCATGATGGGGTTCGTGAAATGCATCCCTTGGTGAGGAGCACAGACAACTTGGGAAGCCTTGGCTTCCCCATGGGGGGAGGGATGACCTAGCAGCAAGACTACCTCGAGGTTAGATGCACAGCTACTTACGTCCCTGTAAACCAAGACTACCCTTAGGTAGGAACACAGGTAGCTAAGGGGGTGATGAGTTTGAAATGCTGGAAACTCCTACAGTGAAGAGGATCTATCCCTCTCCACACTCTAAGGGGTGTCGCAGTAGACTCGTCACTGCCCTAGAGGGCCTCTTTAAGGCAATGTCGTCGGGGTTCGGAGTCGTACTACCACAGGGCTAATCCAGCCTCACACACACACACACACACACACACACACACACACACACACACACACACACACACACACACACACACACACGAACTACCACGTCAAAAGATTCAAAAGGGTACCACAAAGGCCTTGACAACGCAATGGCATGATGGAAGGTACAAGCAACCAGCAGAGTAGATCAGTCGCTCAGCCGCTAGAGCTGCTACTGGTGCACTGGTAAAGATAGGCGACTTTCGCTGGCAGCTGACCGAGCTAGTAATTCATCACATCGAGCGTCAGGAAACAAGTTGTGGTGCCGAGAGGTGTAGATGTTGCCAGTGCGAGCTCAGAAAGGCAACGCCGAAAGCTGTATAAGATTCCCAAGTGTCGTCAGTGCATATATGGGCGAGAAGTGGGTTTGGTGGGGGGGAGGGGGATGTGGGCGTGAGGTGGACTGCTCAGATATTCAACGCGAAGCTGTGGAGCCACTGCCTTCCAGTATAAATCGATCTCTACGAGTCAACAGTCTTGTACTGATTGGGTGAACGATGAGTTTATAACAAGAATTGTTTTCTGCGAGTGTATTTTTTTATTTTGATCTTTTATTCTCAATATAATCCTCAATTGTTTCAGCAATCACTCAAGGTCGCCTTACTAGTGCTACCAACCTAATACTTTCCTATTCACTGAATATTTATTTTTATTCCTATCTTTCCCTTCACTGTGACTTTTTCCATCATCGCGTCACCCTTATAAAAGTTTAGTCATATATCAGGATTGACGCCCCTACAATTAATCCTCTTCATAATTCTTCTTTCGAAGTCCTTATGCTCTCTTTCATCCCAATATTTAGGACTATAGAAAGTTATAAAAATAATGGTACTTGCAGAGCGGCCTCAGTTTAACTTTGGTTCACTTTCAGTTTAAGGGACAGTGGACAAACCAAAGGTCTCTCTCTCTCTCTCTCTCTCTCTCTCTCTCTCTCTCTCTCTCTCTCTCTCTCTCTCTCTCTCTCTCTAATCCAGTTGTATACCGCAGGCTTATCCAGCAGTACAATACTAAATACCCTAACGTTGTATTTTCAGGAATTCTACCACGGGTGTCGGCGGCGAGCGAGTTTTTCAGCAAGGCATTCAGTCTTAACAGCTTGACGTTGAGTTCTTTAACGCCTGGGACAATTTCTACGGCCAGGGTGAGGTTTTCCAAAGGGAGGGACAAAACCTGTCCCCCGTCGGAGCAGCCAGATTTGGAAGGCTCCTTAATGATGAAGTATGTATGTGACACCCGCGTGTCTTAACCCCGCCCGCGCACGTGTAAATAGATGGCATGCAACAAAACCAACGTCAAACCGTGGAGCCGCAAGTAACGCCACTTAAATTGCTAAACCTCAAGATAATCTTAAAGTCCTAAGTTTCATTGCACGCAACCTAAAAAATAAATCTAAAGAATTGAGATGTCTTGTTTCAACATGAAATGTTGACGTAATTGTTATAATCGAAACATTTATTATCACAACAATTATTGATTAAAGTCCAGAAAACAACAAAGACGAAAACATCCGACTGATCAGGACACTATAACAGATGACGACATCACTGAGCACTTGGCAGCGGCACAAGTCGCACATCCACCTTCCTCTGTGTTTTCAGATGTTGTCACGCACACTTTAATATATAAGATAAATGCATAACTCGGACGGGCTCTACAAAAGCCGTGGCCCCCCACATGAGGTGGCGACAGTTAGGAAGAAGCCCGATACAGACGTTCCGATCCCTCTTCAGCATCTGCCATGCCAACACCTTTTAAAGATGGCAAGCTACGGCCAAAACACGTCTATAGAAACGTGAACCTCTGTTCTGTATAACGTGCTAAACATTTTAAAAAAGCTTTCTTACAACGATAATAATGCCAAAAATGCTGGACTTCATCTCTCTCTCTCTGTATATATATATATATATATATATATATATATATATATATATATATATATATATCATATATATATATACATATATATATATATATATATATATATATATATATATATATATATATATATATATATATATATATATATATATATATATCTATATATATATGTGTGGTGGCCCAGAGGCCTGGAGAGTTGCTCGCTCGACGAGTGCTGGCGGTCCACTGACTTCACCACTTACTTACTTTAAGGATTTACCCCCTAAAAAGGGGGAACTGGCCTTTGTCGACTGACGGCCCGTCACCACGTCCGCGCTGGCCTTTTATACAGGCTAGGCGGGCGCAGATTGGCTGAGCGCCTCAGCGGCGGATTTTCTTTTCATGCTCGGAAGTGCTTGTAAGTCTAGGTGCTGGATGTTCAAGCTTGGGCTTGGATGTTCATGGGCTGTGTAGAGGAAGAAGTCTTCAAAAAAGTTACGAAGCCAACCATATACTGCCGCTATATAGACGACATCTTCATCCTAACAAGAAACGAAGAGGAAATTGAACAACCACGTAGCTGCCTACAGGATACCTCCGGACTTAAATTCACCGTAGAAAGAAGCAGCGACGGAGAGATGCCCTTCCTAGACGTCTTAGTGAAGCAGAACGAAGACAGATTCACCACGCAAGTCTACATCAAGCCTACAAATTCATGCAACTGTCTCAACGGCAAAAGTGAATGCCCCCAGCGCTACAAGGATTCGACCATCGCCTCCTACATACGAAGAGCAATCTCCCACTGCAGCACCTGGAAGCAAGTCGACGACGAGATACAAAGATCAACTAAAGTACTTGTCAGCAGTGGATTTACTACAGCGGATATAAACAAACAAGCAAACCGCATAATAAACCGATGGTACACGACAAAAGAAGCCACTACCAAGAACGAAGACATCAACCTCTACTACAAGGCATACTTCTCCACCTGCTACAAAGAAGAGGAAAGGATTATGAAACAAATCATCAAGAAAAATGTGACCCCAACAAACAAAGAAAAAAGAATAAACCTCATAATCTACTACAAGAGCAAGAAAACAAGCCATATCCTGTTGCGGAACAGCCCTGACAAGGAACAAGACGAAGCTCAACAGTCGCATGTTGTATATAGGTTCTCCTGCAACCAAGGGAACTGTGCAGCCCTTAACACATCCTATATTGGCATGACGACAGTGAAGCTAAGTAGACGCCTTACCTACCACCTAGCATCAGGAGCACCGAAGTCCCACAAGAGAAAAGAACACAACAAGACTCTCACAAGAGAAATACTAGAAAAGAACACTGAAATCATCACAACCTGCACCGATATGAGACGCCTCCCCATCCTCGAAGCTCTCTATATCAAGGAAATGGAGCCAAGCTTGAACATCCAGCACCTAGACTTACAAGCACTTCCGAGCATGAAAAGGAAATCCGCCGCTGAGGCGCTCAGCCAATCAGCGCCCGCCTAGCCTGTATAAAAGGCCAGCGCGGACGTGGAACGCGCAGTGGAACGCCAGCACTCGTCGAGCGAGCAACTCTCCCGGCCTCTGGGCCACCTATAGACTGCTGAGTTGCTCGCTCGGCTCAGCTACGGGCTGCTACTGGGCGCCTGCTTGGAGGGCCCGTGCCTCCGTCGCTGCTCGCCGGCTTCTACCCGTGGCTGTGGCGGCGGCGGAGGCTTCCCCACACCCGCCGCACGCCAGCGGCGGGTTTCCCCCTGCGACGGGCCGTCAGTCGACAAAGGCCCGTTCCCCCTTTTTAGGGGGTAAATCCTTAAAGTAAAGTAAGTGGAACGCTAACACTCGTCGAGCGAGCAACTCTCCCGGCCTCTGGGCCACCTATAGACTGCTGAGTTGCTCGCTCGGCTCAGCTACGGGCTGCTACTGGGCGCCTGCTTGGAGGGCCCGTGCCTCCGTCGCTGCTCGCCGGCTTCTACCCGTGGCTGTGGCGGCGGCGGAGGCTTCCCCACACCCGCCGCACGCCAGCGGCGGGTTCCCCCCTGCGACGGGCCGTCAGTCGACAAAGGCCCGTTCCCCCTTTTTAGGGGGTAAATCCTTAAAGTAAGTAAGTGGTGAAGACAGTGGAACGCCAGCACTCGTTGAGCGACCAACTCTTCCGGCCTCTGGGCCACCTATAGACTGCTGAGTTGCTCGCTCGGCTCAGCTACGGGCTGCTACTGGGCGCCTGCTTGGAGGGCCCGTGCCTCCGTCGCTGCTCGCCGGCTTCTACCCGTGGCTGTGGCGGCGGCGGAGGCTTCCCCCCACACCCGCCGCACGACAGCGGCGGGTTCCCTTCTGCGACGGGCCGTCAGTCGACAAAGGCCCGTTCCCCCTTTTTAGGGGGTAAATCCTTAAAGTAAAGTGGTGAAGTCATTCTCACTCGAGACCTCAAGACGGACACAGCTCCACTCCTGCCACTGAAGAAGGGTCAAGGACCTGAAATCGCGATCTGGCGACAACGATGACACTATATGGAGATGTCATCTCAGTCTTATGAAAAGAGAACAAGACACTCTTAAGAAACAAAGAGAACTTACTCAAGAAGATATATAACGCTGAGTTAGCTATCACCTTCAACCAGACATGTATAAGAGAAAATCTCCTGCCCATATATACCTTATATATATATATATATATATATATATATATATATATATATATATATATATATATATATATATATATATATATATATATATATATATATATATATATATATATATATATATATATATATATATATATATATATATATATATATATATATATATATATATATATATATATATATATATATATATATATATATATATATATATATATATATATATATATATATATATATATATATATATATATATATATATATATATATATATATATATATATATATATATATATATATATATATATATATATATATATATATATACACACACACACACACACACACACACACACACATATATATATATATATATATATATATATATATATATATATATATATATATATATATATATATATATATATATATATCTTATTGCCCCGGTAGGCTTCTTCCCGGTGGATCCTGATGGTCGGTCCAAGGCTTTTTCCTGGTGGGGCCTGATGATCGGTAGACGAATGTTTATAGTGGCGCCATCTTGCACTGGTTCATGCTGCCCTCCCGGAACTCATCTTTAATCCTAGAATTTTGAGTCCGGGTTGATCGGTGGTCTTCTGGACAGCATGTGGGTAGTTTTAAACCACTCGGCGGCGGCTGAAAAATCCCAGCTTGGTGGCACCGGTCGGGGATTGAATTCGCGTCCTCCTGAACGCGGTGCCGTCTCGCTATCTGTTCAGCCACCGATATATATATATATATATATATATATATATATATATATATATATATATATATATATATATATATATATATATATATCATAGCTGGGCGCATCCGATCATCAATCCGATCGTCCGATCTTCCGATCTGATCGGAACAGCAATTGGCGATCGGAATGCAAAGATTGGATCATCTTTGTAAAAGGTAATCGGACTGTGGAGATCGGAACTTCACAAACTAACTTCCGATCACCGATCACAAAAAAAAAAAAAAAAATTGTGGTGAACGTTATCATGGCAACAACTGACTATAGACATTTTGAAACCTCACTACTCACTTCTAACAATTATTTTTATATAAGTCGCTAAATAGTTTCTTCTATAAGCGTATTTATTTATAATATTAAGCGATAATTATTGATCGTTGATTTATTTAATCCTGGTAAGGTATCGCGAACTAAACACGCAGGCGCAAAGTCGTTTTATTTACTTGGCGCCCACTCCATTAACCCAGTTAAACCGACTAACCGCTGTACCTGGTGAGGGACAAACGCATTTTTATATAATCTAAGGCTTTACCTTCAAACTAGAGTAATTCATGTATGTGAATATGACTAGGCTATATGTTACTATAGTGACGTAATCTATCGACTCTAAAGCTGCGTCCACACTAAGCCTCACGAGGCGACTCTTACAGCGCCTCGCCAGTCATTGTTATTCTTGTAATGTTTATTGAACTTCTGACGTTGATTATCTCTCTCTGACGTTCCAGAGCCATTGTTTTATCTAGGTTAGGCTAGGTAAATTTCCATAATACAAATATAAATTCAACCTTGATTATTCTCTATAGTTCTCCCTCGGACTAACTTTTAATCGTGAACTCAACTATTTTCTGCAGAGCAGAGGCGAATCGGTTAATTCCACTCCCCTTTTAATAATATAGCATATTTCCAACACTCTTAAGGTGTTCTGTAAGCACCTATAACATACCTGTTGGGCGCAGTTTGGAGCTGGAGTGGCCATAGCTGATGAAAAAAACAATGGACACAACACTAGTACTGTCGTCTGCTGTACTCCGCTGTAGCCTGATGACGTCACGAGCTAATCGTGAGATGAGAAGAATTTGTGATATCTCTCCAATATCCAGTCAACTAGCGATTAACAGGACGTAATATGTGCACTACGTTATCATTGGTACGTGGCACAATGCATTTCTAGGCTCTTCCCAGAACCGGAAACATGTCCATTGCCAGCAGCGGCCTCATTCCCGCCCGTATTCTATTGTTTTTGTGAGTCCAGGGGCATACACGAGTCGCCTCATGAGTCGCCTCGTGAGGCCTAGTGTGGACGCGGCTTAAGGCATGGTTCCCACTATTCCGTTTTCACGGATCCGTCGACCGTCAGTGACGTCATCGACGGCGGGGACATTGGGAATCGGGGTCCACCCGGGCCCGCGCGTTGAGCTCCGTCGGCCCAGGCAGAGATGAATCCAAGTTAACTTTCGGGTTCGTGACGGGGGCGGTGGTGGCACATCCAGTGATGTTGAAAATTCTACATATGAAAATATGAAATGGAAGTACAGTCAAGTCGCGTATGACGCGGATTCGTAAGGCGCGGTTTCCTATGACGCGGTATGGTTTCAGAACCGTATGTTCAGATCACGCGCATAAAACCATCTATGACGCGGTTTCTTTCCTGACAAAACGAACGCAGAGTTGCCAGGTTGGATTTTTTTCCGAGGGGGAAAATTTCATGGTGGCGGTTGGGTAAATATTCACTTCATTCAGTGGAGAGAGAGAGAGAGAGAGAGAGAGAGAGAGAGAGAGAGAGAGAGAGATAATATCCATAACACCGAGATATCCACTCATGCACTCAGTTTCAGCCTCTCACTCGTGTGAGGAAGAAATGAGGGACATCATGAGCAACTGGCTAGTATTGGTACCGGTACCGAGCAGTCTGGAACCGGTACCTGCCCACCCCTATGTTCCAGTACCGACCTGACGACTACACAGTACATATAAGGTGCAAGGTACATATGCACAGTATTCCCTCGGTGACAGGCGATGCGAGCCCGGTGTCCCAAGAACTAACCCCCGGCAAAGGCGGAAACCACTACGGTCTTGGCCGATCCTCGCACAGCAAAACACGGTACCAGGACGTTACGTGCCCGATACGTGCCCGGCAAGTGCTCGGCATCGCACGGTTCACCCCGGCAAACACCCCGCTAAAGCAGCACCGCCTAAAGAGCTTTTGCAGCTGATATCATTAGTGGGGGTGCGGGGGTAGCGCAGGCCTGCACGGCCATCTTGGTGGTCAGTGGTGGTGGTCATGCACTTATCAAAGCAAACCTTGGTGGGGGCTGCACAAGTGCTCTGTGTGTTCGTCATGCGATACGTATGCTGTGCGGTTGGATGTTCTAACCGACACGGGAGAGATACTGTGTCATTTTATAGATTTCCAGCGAATCCAGAAGAGCGGGAGAAGTGGATAGCAGCTGTGAGGAGGGAAAACTGGCGGCCGTCTGCTCCATCTCGGCTCTGCAGTGCTCATTTTGTCAGAGGTAAATAATACAGGCAAGAATGGTCAGATTATTACATGAGTTAACACTCATTTAGGTATTGCCCCGGGTCCCCTAGCTTATTGTGTAGCGGGGGATTACTCCGGAACGGGATTTACATGAGCTGACGGAGGTAAACAAGCTGGGGGAGGTAAACAAGCTGGCGGAGGTAAACACG
Source organism: Eriocheir sinensis (assembly GCF_024679095.1). Lineage (NCBI taxonomy): Eukaryota > Metazoa > Arthropoda > Malacostraca > Decapoda > Varunidae > Eriocheir > Eriocheir sinensis. Next base: position 22,735,131 of record NC_066518.1, read on the forward strand.
CATGGCGACGCTCAAGCAGGAGAAGAAAATAGGAAAGGAACTTCAGTGGAGGCAAAGTGCACAGAGGGACAGAGCTCAGTGCTGGGTGGAGTATATAAGTGTACGCAGGGAAGTGACCAAGAGTGTGTAGTGTAAGGAGACTTGCCGTCACCTGCCCTCACCTGTCGTCACTTGCCCTCTCCTGTTTGCCTGCCTGTGCTGCCTACCAGGGCCTACCTGGGCATCACTGGTCAGCAACAGGAGATCGGCCAGGCAGAGGGACAGCCAGTCAACCGACCAGCCAGACAGTCAGCCAACCAACCAATCAGCCAGTCAACCAGCCAGCCAGCCAACCAATTAGCCAGTCAGTCACCCACCCAGTCAACCAGTCGGTCACTTAGGCAGACAGTCAGTTTACCAATCAGCCAGCCAATCAACCCACCAGGCAACCAGTCAGCCAGACAGCCAGTCTATTAGCTGTATACCCAGTCAGTCAGTCTATCAACCAGCCAGCCAGACAGCCAGTCTTCCGGCCAGGCTACCCACCAGACAGCCAGTCACTCAACCGGCCAGACAGACAGGCAGTCTACCATCCACCTCAAGGCTCTTGTAGGCCTTAAGCGACTGACCAGATAGCTATATAATAGTGGTAACCGATGTTGGGCAGGTCGTTTGAGGACGAGCAGACTCGGGCTGTTTCCCTAATAAGTAAGGGTCTACATCTCCAAAAGCACTGATTTTTTCGATGTATTTTACCTTTGCAGCATTTTCAAGCGATCTCGCGTAATCACTTAACACAAATGATGCCGAAGGTCCTGCCAATTGCCCGCGGGTAGTGCCTTGGGGATGAGGCACACGTGGTCCGTCTGCTCACTCTGCTGGGGAGGTGACCACCAGCGGGTTTGCAGATTACGCACAAGGTGCAGACGACGCTATTTCGTGACGTCACTGCAAAACCTCTATATGTTGGGCACCCTGGCCAAAGCACTGATAGCTGGGATGGGGATTCAGGGTTGCCAGGTTTACTCAGGGACTTGATACCAAATACTTCAATTTTAAATACCAGCTTAACTTTTCCAACACCAAACTAATAATATAACATATATGGTTTCGTAATTCTTGTGTCCACTCGGTGTGATAAGTACGACCAGATTCATAGGAACCTTTCCACTTCGACATAGTGATACCTTCACAGTTAAGAGCCGGCAACTAACCGGAGGCGGGAGGTGGTGTGTCGCTGCGTTGTGCGTATCTGTACGAGACGTGTATGTCTCTTCACGAGACTTATACATAAGAACATAAAGAATGAGTCTCTGCAGAGGCCGGTTGGCTAAGGCAGGCAGCCTGCAAAACCTAAACAACACCACTCTCCATGGCTTTATCTATATCTAACCTCTTGAATGTATCTATTATGGTTGGCACACTTTGGCAGCTAAGCCTGTTCCCATTCATCCTGTCCACATTCGTGAACCAATTCGTCCACCACTCTATTTTGTTGAATCTTTGTTTGAATCTAAAATTTGTCATTTCCACGCGCATTTCTCTTTCACTCCTTTTCAAAATCAAAATTTTATTGACATCCCCTTCCCTTCCATCTCATTTATAAACTTCAGTCAAGTCTCTCTCGCACCTTCCTTTTTCTAGAGAGTGTAGATTTAACTGCTTTAGCCTGTCTTCATAAGGCAAGTTCCTCACCCCCTGAATCATCTTCGTCTCGAGACTCTCGTACAAAAAAGCGTGTTAACCGGAGGGTATGAGAGAGGGAGGAATAGGGTAGGGACGGCCTGGCGAGGAAATTAAAAGAGTTGTCGGGGGTCGCTACCTGCATGGCCGTAACTAATGACTATTTATTCGTTGCCTTTTGATACTAATCCTGGTGTCTCTGGTTTGCAGGGTGACGGTGAAAATTGAATGATGCAGCACAGGTAAAAATTCACCCCGAGCGTTCCAACTAAGATATGAAAATATTAAACTTTTAAATACTAAAAAAAAAAAAAAAGTTCGTTACTGGGGAGCTTGAACTGACTATGCACTTTTTTTTTTTTGGTGTGTGTGTGTGTAAGGGGATGTATAAGTGCAAGTTTTCCTTTATTTTTTACTTTTTTATAGTTCAATACCAAATTTCATTCTTTTCATTAACAAATTTTAGTCCAATACTAATCACAGTGCTTCAGTACCAAATGGCAACCGTGGCCTTCAAAGATTGCCGATCAAGTCGGTCCGTTGACGAGGACTGGCGTGTCTCTGTACAATCATGGTTTTAAGATTCATCCCCTTAAGGGAAGCGGGCCTTTGTATTAATTAATTATTTTAATTATTACAACCCTGGATAGGGTGGCCGGTTTTATATAAGCCTGGGCCAGTGATTTGCAAGCTGCTGTCAGCCAGTACAACGGTTTACCCTGCCGTGCGCATTCCTAGGGCACCGTACTCACACCGTGAAAACACCGGGGGGATAAATTATGACCTGGTAAAGGCCGACACGCGTCCGGCAAGAGCCGGTACGTGCACGGTGCTTGCCCGGCAGAGACACGGTAATGAATAACATTGTACGGTGTCGGCACGGTATCTCGTGATCAAAAATTCTGTCGGGCCGCTCTCGGATAAAGGTATTATCGACTGCGGCTTTTTTGGCCACTAGCTGGTGCGTGCCATCGTGGAAAGATGTGCGCTCGTTGACCGCCGACCAGTGCCGAGTTTTCCATGGGCGTGTCGAAGTAACCCAGTTCGGCGTGATTCGAGATGTACCGGGCATTGGTGGGACAGGGCCTTAATCTAGCTAGCTGTTATCCCTTCTTCTCCAGGAGCAAGCACAGCGACAGCAATCAATAAGTCGTGGTTAATGCTGGCCATGTTTGTCAGGGAAAGGCGCACGACGGAGGGACGGAGTCTGTCTCATCCGTGCCGGGCGGCTGCAGTTTTGGTGACGTAATTTTTAAGTCATTAACGTCAATAGTAAGAATAGTGAACATAATAATTTTTCCATACTTTCATAAACTGAATTAAAAGGGTAGACTTAAATAAATGCCTAAAATAAGAATTTAAGATAACTTTCTTTACCATGTCCTATATACCAAGAGAAAGAGGAAAAAATATTTATAAGCAAATAATTAACTTATTACTTATTTGAAATTATTATGTAAAGAACGCCTAAAATAGTTTTTTTTATTATTTTATAAAAAAATAATAAATATCATTATAAGTTTTAATGATCAGATGATAGGAATGATTAATCGGAACAGCAGTACTTAAAAAATGATCGGATGATCGGAATCGGATCAGTTGCCCAAAGTGATCGGATGATCGGGGATCGGAACAGCAAAAAAGTGATCAGTGCCCACCACTGACATATATATATATATATATATATATATATATATATATATATATATATAGATATATATATATATATATATATATATTTATATATATGTGCGGGCTCCACATTCAGCACGTGATGGACGACGCGGGTTCGAATCCCCACGCTACCACCTGAGATTTTTCAGCCACCGATTAGTGGCCTGAGACTGCCCACATGCTGTCCTGAAGACCATCCATCAACCCGGACTCTAGAGGAAACCGTCCAAGTGAATCAAGGTGGAGTTCCGGGGGGCAGCATGAACCAGTGCAAGATGACGCCACTATAAACACTTGCCTGCGCCACAACGGGTTGTGGCTGACCATCAAACCCCACTACGAAGGCCTACCGGCGCCATAGGCGAAGACGTATATATATATATATATATATATATATATATATATATATATATATATATATATATATATATATATATATATATATATATATTGTTTTTACAGCAGAGGAAACAGCTCAAGGGGGAAAAAAAAGGAAGCAATAATGAAGAAAAAAGCCCGCTACTCACTGCTCTTATAAAAGGGTTAAGAGAAGTGGCCGAAAGATCGGTCAATTTCGGGTGGAGAGGTGTCCTGATACCCTCCCCTTGAAAGGGTTATAGTCGTAGGTAGGAGTATATACCGATCAAGTAAGATTGTTCCAGGGTTTACCAGCGTGAGGGATGAAAGAGTGAAAATGCTGGTTAAATGTGCGTAAGGTATCTGGACAGTAAAGGGATGAACATGAGTAGAAAGTCCTGTGCGGCGAGGCCGCGGGAGGGGAGGTGGCATGCTTTTAGCAAGTTTAGAAGAACAGTCAGCGTGAAAATATCGATATAAGATAGAGAGGCAAGATGGCGGTGGAATTTAAGAGGTAGAAGACTATCAGTAAGAGGAGGAGAGCTGATGAGACGAAGAGCTTTAGACTCAACTCTGTCCAAGAGAGCTGTGTGAGTTGAGCCCCCACACACGTGGGATGCATACTCCATACGAGGGCGGACGAGACCCCTGTATATGGGTAGCAACTGTGCGGGGGAGAAGAACTGGCGGAAACGATATAGAACGCCCAACCTCTAGGAAGCTGATTTAGTGAGAGGAAATGTGAGTTGAGTTAAGGATAGACCGAGGATATTTAGTGTAGAAGTAGGTGACAGCTGGGTGTTGTTGAAGAATAGGGGATAGGTGTTTGGAAGATTGTGCAGAGTTGAAAGGTTGAAAATTTTGTTTTTTGAGGCATTGAAAGACACAAGATTCCTTTTAACCCAATCGGAAATGATAGAAAGGTCTGAGGTTAAGCGTTATGCAGCCTCCAGTCTGGAGTCTTGTAATTCCTGTTGAGAGGTTCTTCTATTGAAATAAGTTGAATAATGCAGAGTGGAATCGTCAGGAGTGGATAGGACAGTTTTTTTTATGGAAAGATCTTTGATGAATAACAGGAATATAGGGGGTGATAGGTCAGAACCCTGTGGAACACCACTGTTGATAGGTTTAAGGGAAGAAAAGTGGCCGACAACCACCGTAGAGACAGAACGGCCGAAAAGGAAACTGAAGATAAAGGAAAAGAGAAAAGGATAGAATCCGAAAGAGGGCAGTTTAGAAAGCAAAGGTTTGTGCCAAACTCTATCAAAAGCTTTCGATATGTCTAGCGCAACTGAGAAAGTTTCACCGAAACGGCCAAGAGAGGATGTCCACGAGTCAGTTAAGAGAGCAAGAAGATCGCCAGTAGAATGCCATTTGCGGAACCCATACTGGCGATCAGATAGAAGGTCAGAAGTGGAAAGGTGCTTTTGAATCTTCCGGTTAAGGTTTGATTTCAAAGCTGTAGATAGACAGGAAAGTAAAGCTATAGGGCGGTAGTTTGAGCGATTGGAACGGTCACCCTTCTTAGGCAGAGGCTGTATGAAGGCGTACTTCCAGCAGGAAGGAAAGGTAGATAATGACAGGCAGATGCGGAAGCGTTTGACGAGGCAGGGTGTCAACACGTAAGCACAGTTTTTAATGACAATAGGAGGCACTCCTGTGTGTGTGGGGGGGGGGGGGCGTTAATTTGTATGGGTGTGTCTGTGTGTGTGTGTGTGTGTGTGTGTGTGTGTGTGTATGTGTGTGTGTGTGTGTGTGTGTGTGTGTGTGTGTGTGTGTGTGCTGTTATGTGTGTAGGTGTGTCAGTCTACCGGCGCTAAAATCAGCTCTTAAAAAATATTAATATATATTTATCTTTCTACCTATCAATTTATATTTAGATTGATTTTCCGTACAGTGCTGTTTCCCCTTTTGATCCACCTTCAAACCTTTTTTTTTTAATCTCACTGACTACCCTTTTACTTCTCATCATTGCTTTTTTCTTGTCATATAATACCAGAAGATACCTTTGGAACACACTAGCCATTGTAGTAGCTATCCATTTTAATCCCTTTGATGAAATACTTCACTTAGATAACTAGTTTTGTCGCTGTCCTGATCTACTTCATTCTCCTAGCCCTCGCGCTCCAAATTAGTGTCTCCTCATTCTGTTTGTTTCGCTTTTCCAAATACCATATTGTTTTTTCTTCTCATGCTTTATATTTTCCTCCTCCTTCTTCTCCTTTCCGTAATAGCCTGTACCTCTTTCGCTGCCTTTTTCATATGTTTCTGGATACACGAATTATCATTTGACGTCATTTGTTCACATCATTTTTTCTCTCTTCCTCCTCCTTTTCCTACTCTTCCTTCTCTTTTTTTTATTTTCATCCTCTTCCTCTTCCTCTCCAATCTCTCTCTCTCTCTCTCTCTCTCTCTCTCTCTCTCTCTCTCTCTCTCTCTCTCTCTCTCTCTCTCTCTCTCTCTCTCTCTCTCTCTCTCTCTCTCTCTCTCTCTCTCTCTCTCTCTCTCTCTCTCTCTCTGGCTCTATCTCCGGTACTAATTACCGGGTTTGACTAATTAATCTCAGTCATTAATGAACACTATCTATCAAGAGTCGTTAATTATTTTTTTCCCAGTGGGTTAGACAGAATAATTTCAATGTTTTCAGCTCCATGATGCTGTATCTTATGTTCTGCTTCTGTTTAGTTTGCATTCTTTCTGACAACCTTTATTTCTTTTATGTTTATATGTTAACTTTTATTTGAGTAAATGCTATTATTTGCCTCATATTTTTCTTTAGGCTCAAGCATGTGAAGAGAAAGAGACAATTATTTCTTATTATAATAAAGTTTGGGGCATAAGCTTAAGCTGCACGGAAGCCTCGGTGCTCACCTTTGTCACATTATCTCTTGAACCTTTAGTGCGATAGAACCTTTTTATCCCGAGACACTAGGGCAGTCTGATATTTGGGTTACCACAATTTACCACAGTTTTACCAAGTTATTATTCTCCTGTATTAAACACCACTGAGTTCCGGTGTATCGAACCATTGCCTTCCGAGTATAAGTCAGGGCAGCATACGGAGGACGCCACCGACGCCCCAGCCTCACACTGTGGGCATGAAGATGAATGTATCCATTTATTAATAAGACCAGACCAAATGGGAGGATTCGAATTTGGTCGAATTTGGTATGCGTAGCTAGGCGTGCCACTTCACCATTTCGTTACTCTGTATCACATGCTGGTAATCTTCAAGTTTGTCTTTCTCTTAGATTTGGGAAAAAGGAAGCAGGAACAAAATTAACTTTAAGCTACGGTTCCTTCTTTTTTTCTTCAAGAACAGATGAAAGTAGGATTACAGTTTCGGCCTTTCTTTGTTCTGCTTCCCTGTCATCGTTGCTGTATCAAAAAGATATTAAAACTAGTTTGATTGCAAGAATGCTGCTTTCCTTCTTTGTTTTGTAATTTGTTATTGTTACATCAAAAGGAAAATTATTGTGACCAGTGACTTTCCGGATGCGTGAATGTGTAAGTTGTATTGAGACTTTGGTGATTTGTTTTGTCTTCGTTGTTGTTCATTACCTTCTTTTTATGTGTGTGTGTTTGTTTGTGTGTGTGTGTGTGTGTGTGTGTGTGTGTGTGTGTGTGTGTGTGTGTGTGTGTGTGTGTGTGTGTGATGGATGTGCAATGGTGAAGCGTTCCAAGTCTTGGGATTTTTTTTTTTTTTTTTGTATTCCTGTAACTGTTCGTGTTTACATTGTTGTTGAAGTTTCATCTTGTTAGTGTGTTTCGACAAATGGTTCATGACACACACACACACACACACACACACACACACACACGCACAAACACAACGCTTACCTTTCTTGTCTCCATTTTTACAGTTACTGTTAACTCACCTGGGACGTTACTGGAGTCACTTGTTTCCCCTGCAGGAACCATGTGATGAGTGGCGGCGGGTTGCTGCCCACCACTGCGCACACCAGCTCAGCTGTCCGCCCCGTCACCAGCGGCTTGTCATCAGAGGTGATAGTGACGCTGAGCGGGCCACCTAAGTGGAGAAGGAAGTGATAAACATAATTGTTAGTGATATAAATACAATGAAAAGCGGGAGAGGTTGATGAGCGCCTGTCTTGCTAAGGATGAAACCACGGTAAAATGCTAGATTATTAGTAGCTCGGATGTGAATATGGGTACGGCAGTTAAGTGGTCCTTTGATGATGAAGAATGCGACTGAGTGGAACAACCTTCCTCCTGTGGTTGGGGGGTGTAAGAATTCCACCACCGTATTCCCTGCGTGTCGTAAAAGGCGACTAAAAGGGACTTCTTTCTTTCTCTCCGGACTATTACCTTTTTTTTCCCCTTCTATGGGTACTCTATCCAAGGGTTGTCGCCCTCCCCTACACTTTGAGGACACATCCCTTCCTTTCTACAAGTATTCTACCCAGCCTCTAGTCTCAGTCTTCCTCCGATGTTTCTCTCACTATCCCGGAAGGTTCTAGTCACTTCTGAGTCTTCGCGGCGGTGTTCTTTTTTCCTGCGGAGTCCTCGGAGCACACCTGGTGACAGGTGCCTTGGGCCATGGCCCGCAAGGCTCGTGCTTGAAGGGGGACACATGTTGCGATGCTCTTGGGTGGCTGACTCCTTTCTCTCTACCCAGTGTGGGTGATGGATAACCACGAAGGCCCCAGTCTCTTTGGGACAAAGCTCAAGGACAAATTCGACCGGGTTAACAAGGTTGCCAGTTTTAAATCCGAAGGCTCATCACTCATAATGGCCATTTTCTGGGTTTTACTGGCCTATGCGGAGGTCTCCATACCTGTATTTGCCTGGGCCACTGGGAAATCGCAGTATCTCTTTTCTATGCATTTAACTTTTTAAATTGTATTATGGTGACCCCCTTAAGTTTAACAGTAACTGCGCTCTAATTGCTTTCATTGTCAGTTAAGAAATTGCTAATTCAAAATGCCGTCCAACCTGAGAGATTGCGAAGTGTGTTGCGAGAAGTACGCTCCTAATTATTTTAGAAACTCCTCTGCTTGTCGCTTTTGTGTTAGCGACCGTAAGTACGGCGATTTGAAAGTGAAATATGACATCCTAGAAAGAAAAAAAAAAAAAACACTAATCCCTGAAGGAGTTTGTTGTGGCCAACATAGTTGGCAGGCTAGCGACACTGTCCCTTCTTTGCCCAACCCGACCGAACCGACATATGCCCAAGTCACGAGAAATCCGAGTCCCGAAGCACCTGATGACGGTTTTATTCCTGTAAGGAATGAAGCCAGGCCTTCTACACCTAGAAAAATGTTGCAACTCACAACCTTCAATCGATTTGCTATTTTAAAGGAGAAAGTTGATGAGGAACACGAATCCCGGTTAATTGGCGATTCAATGATCAGAGGTCAGTTAACAGAAATTTGCGGTCGTGCTTCATATGAGAAACGTAGGCGCATGTGTTTCCCTGGTATAGGTGTAGATGGCATCACTGCGGCGCGCGACGATGTTATGACCGGCTCAGACTAAAACTCACTGTCGGAACAAACGACGTAAAGGCCAATCGTTCAGAACAATTAATGGATAAGTATCATATACTGATCCTACAATTCAAGGAAAAAACAAACAACATAATGATATCTGGTATCCTCCCGCGGATGAGAGAGAGTAACGCTTTTTGCAACAAAGCCTTCAGCACTAACAACCGACTAAAGTCATTATGTCTCAAGAAATAGTCGAGTTTGTGAACTTTTGGAATAACCTTTATAGTGCAAATTATTTGTACGAACGCGATGGTGTACACCTAAATCCCGACGGGGCGGCTAGACTTGGAAGACTTCTTAGTGAGCATGTGTCACTTTTCAGAACTCCCAAAAAAAAAAAAAAAACAGCGGGCCATGATAGATAACGTCACGTAAACAATCAAAGGACCACCAACCAATCCCACCATGACCATATAAGCGCGTGTTATGTATTTGCCCGCAGCATTCGAAATAAATTCATATACCTGGAAGAACTTGCTGTAACGGAAAACTTCCACATTATCGTCGTCGCGGAGTCATGGTTAAATACAAATAACAGAGATTTTATTGTGGAATTTAGCTTACCCGGCTATTTGATTTTTCTTCGCGACAGAGAAAACAGAGTTGTTGGTGGCGTCGTCTTATATATTCGAGCTGGTTTAAATCCACGTGTTATCAAAGTATAAAGAATAAATAATATAGACACCGTTTTCGTAGAAATAAAAAAAAAACGTTCAAGTAAATTAGTTATTGACATTATTTATAGACCTCCAAACCAAGCAGTGCAAATAGACATAAACTGTTCGAACAAATTTCTTGCTTATGCAATCAATTTGAAGCTGTAATTATGGGAGACTTTAACTTATCAGTAAAGAGTTGGTGAGACACATTAAATATACACTCAGGTCACGATCTGTACAGTAACTTATTACAAAATGCGCTTTATCAGCATGTGCATGAACCAACTCTCGAAAATAACATCTTCGATCTTGTTCTCACAACTAAAGAAACCCTAGTTAATGTTGGTACAGAATTCAGCGACAGCGATCATCGAATGATTTCGTTTAAGATAAAAATCAAAGAGGACATGAAAACGAGTGAAGAAAGAATACCTGATTACCGACGTGCGGAATTTGACAAACTAAGAAATTTACTAGCGAATGCAGACTTGAGCGAAATTTCTGCAGCCTCAGATATAAATAAAGCTTGGGAAACATTCACAGAAACTTTAAGTATAGCCGTGAATTTATGCGTACCATACCGTAAAAGACGACCAACAGCCTACTGGAAGCCCAAGTGGTGGAACAATCAACTCAATCACCAAATTGAGAATAAGAATCGAGCGCGTCGCAAATATTTGATCACATATAATGAAACAGACAAAATTGAATACCAAAGATTACGCCGAGAAACAAAAACAAAAACAAAATAATCATACGTCTCAATAAAATAAACCTAGAGCTTCATATTGCAAGCACTCGCTAAACAAATCCTAAATATTTTTTTGCCTACGTAAGATATAAAAAAAGTTCTCATCCCAGTATTGGCCCAATAACAACTGTAAATGGCGAATCCACGAATGATGATAAAAATATCGCTAACATATTGAATGATTTTTCTGCCTCCATTTTTACAGAAGAAATTTTATCCGAAAGGCAACCGGAAGCCCGTAGATATATTGATGACACATCCTTGAGTAGTATTAGCGACATTGTAGAAAATCCTATTGTCCTATCGCTCCTGTAAATCCTCTGGACCCACCGAAGAGGCAATGCTTTCTGGCATTTTGCTTCAGCTCGGTGGGACGACCTGAGGATGTACTTTTCCGATTTCCCGTGGAATGATTACTGTTTCCAGGAGAGAGACCCCTCTGTGTGTGTTCAGCGCATCACTGAGGTGATTGTCTCTGGAATGGAGGCATACATTCCACGTACTTTCTCTACTCCTCATGCTAAAAAGCCTTGGTTTAATCATGCTTGTTCTCGTGCTATTAAAGTTAGAGAGGCAGCTCACAAAAGATTCCAAAGCCTTCGAACTCCCGCCAACTTTGACCTGTACATTTCAGCCCGGAATCGTGCTAAATCTATTCTCCGACTTACCAAAACTTCTTTTATAAATAGAAAATGTCAACACCTTGCTTCTTCTAATTCTTCCCGTGACTTCTGGCATCTAGCCAGAAATATCTCCTCCAATTTCACTTCTTCCTCTTTCCCTACTCTCCTTAATCCTGACGGCAGCACTGCCGTCTCATCTGTTTCTAAGCCTGAACTCTTCGCTCAAACTTTCTGTAAGAACTCCACCCAGGACGATACTGGGCATATTCCTCCTACTCATCCCCCCTCTGACTCCTTTATGCCTGTTATTAAGATTCTTCCAAATGATGTTTTCTATGCCCTCTCTGGCCTCAACTCTCAGAAGGTTTATGGACCTGATGGAGTGCCTCCTATTGTCCTTAAAAACTGTGCTTCTGTGCTGACACCCTGCCTGGTCAAACTCTTTCGTCTCTGCCTATCAACATCTATCTTTCCTTCCTTCTGGAAGTATGTCTTTGTACATCCTGTGCCTAAGAAAGGTGACCGTTCCAATCCCTCAAACTACCGCCCTATAGCTTTACTTTCCTGTCTATCTAAAGCTTTTGAATCAGTCCTTAACCAGAAGATTCAAAAGCACCTTTCCACTTCTAACCTTCTATCTGATCGCCAGTATGGATTCCGCAAGGGGCGTTCTACTGGCGATCTTCTTGCTCTCTTAACTGATTATTGGTCATCCTCTCTTAGCCGTTTCGGTGAAATTTTCTCTGTTGCGCTAGACATATCGAAAGCCTTCGATAGAGTCTGGCACCAGTCTTTGCTTTCTAAACTGCACTCTTTCGGATTCTATCCCTCTCTCTGTTCCTTTATCTCCAGTTCCCTTTCCGGCCGTTCTATCTCTGCGGTGGTAGACGGTCACTGCTCTTCCCCTAAACCTATCAACAGTGGCGTTCCACAGGGCTCTGTCCTATCACCCACTCTCTTCCTGTTATTCATCAATGATCTTTTTTCCATAACAAACTGTCCTGTCCACTCATACGCCGACGACTCCACTCTGCATTATTCAACTTCTTTCAATAGAAGACCATCAGAACTGGAAGTACACGACTCCAGACTGGAGGCTGTAGAACGCTTAACCTCAGACCTTGCTATCATTTCCGATTGGGGCAGAAGGAACCTTGTGTCCTTCAATGCCTCAAAAACTCAGTTTCTCCACCTATCATCTCGACACAATCTTCCAAACACCTATCCCCTATTCTTCGACAACACTCAGCTGTCACCTTCTTCAACACTAAACATCCTCGGTCTATCCTTAACTCAAAATCTCAACTGGAAACTTCATATCTCCTCTCTCGCTAAATCAGCTTCCTCGAGGTTGGGCGTTCTGTATCGTCTCCGCCAGTTCTTCTCCCCCGCGCAGTTGCTATCCATATACAGGGACCTTGTCCGCCCTCGTATGGAGTATGAATCTCACGTATGGGGGTGCTCCACTCACACATCTCTTCTGGACAGAGTGGAGTCTAAGGCTCTTCGTCTCATCAGCTCTCCTCCTCCTACTGATAGTCTTCTACCTCTTAAATTCCGCCGCAATGTTGCCTCTCTTTCTATCTTCTATCGGTATTTCCACGCTGACTGCTCTTCTGAACCTGTTAACTGCATGCCTCCCCCCCCCCACCCCGGAGCCCCGCTGCACACGACTTTCTACTCATGCTCATCCCTATACTGTCCAAAACCCTTATGGAAGAGTTAAACAGCATCTTCACTCCTTCATCCCTCACGCTGGTAAAATCTGGAACAATCTTCCTTCATCTGTATTTCCTCCTGCCTACGACTTGAACTCTTTCAAGAGGAGGGTATCAGGACACCTCTCCTCCCGAAATTGACCTTTCTTTCGGCCACCTCTTTTGATTCTTTTATGGGAGCAGCAAGTAGCAAGTAGTTTTTATTATTGTTTTGTGTGTGTGTGTGTGTGCCCTTGAGCTGTCTCTTTTGTTGTAAAAAAAAAAAAGTGATATGGTACAAATTATCTATAATATTAAAGTAAACAAAACGCCCGCCCCAGATAAAATATCCCCGGGTATTCATAAAGAGGCAAAACATCAGATCAGCAAGCCCCTCTTGAGCATATTATCAAAGTCGCTAAACACAGGAAAAGTACCACTAGAATGGAAACTCGCTAACGTAACTCCTATCTTTAAAAAAGGCGACACTTAGCAACCAGGTAATTATCTACCGATCAGTCTAACGTCAATCGTGTGTAAAATTTTAGAGACAATTATTCGCGAAGAAATGGTAATTTTTTTTTTTAAGATAACAGTCTAATCAAGCATTCACAATATGGTTTTCGAAACAAACGTTAATGTTTGACTAACCTTATCGATTTCTTCAACTACATCGTTAATGTGCACGATAAAAGTCAATCAGTTGACATTGTATATTTGGATTTTCAGAAAGCATGTGACAAAGTCCCTCACAACCGCCTCCTTAGTAAATTGCAAGCTCACGGTATAACTGGTAACATTCACAAGTGGCTCAAAGACTGGCTTACCAACCGTAAACAGAGGGTTCTTATGAATGGTATATCATCTGACTTGCGAGATGTCAAAAGCGGTGTTTCACAGGGGTCGGTGTTGGGACCTGTTCTGGTTTTAGTGTACGTAAATGACATTGACGAGGGGCTATCGTGTAAAATATCGAAATTTGCAGAAGACACAAAAATAGCCAGCAGAGTCACTACGACAATGGATAAAGAGCACTTCCAAGCTGATCTCGAACGTTTAAGTAGTTGGGCACGAACATGGCAAATGAATTTCAATATTGAAAAGTGCAAGGTTATGCATATCGGAATCAACAACGATCGTATTCATTACCAAATTAACGGAGTGCAACTCTCTGAAGCCTACAAAGAAACATATCATGGAGTAATAATTTCGAACGATCTTAAACCGAGTCAACATTGCACAGAAGTAGTAAAAACTGCCAACAAACTGATCAGATTTATTGGTCGTACATTTGCACACAAATCAGAAAAAAGTAATATTGACAGTGTACAATTCGTTAGTTCGCCTACATCTTGAGTATTTCGTTCAGTTTTGGTCTCCCTATTACAGAAAGGATATTGATAAACTCGAGAGGGTACAGCGTACGAAGACAGACTTAAAGAACTTAACTTATTCAGCTTATCACAGCGCTGGCTAAGAGGTGACCTCATAGAAGTGTTTCAAATTTTCAAGGGATTCGATAACGTTAATGTTCATGATTATTTTAGTGTCTCAATCAAATGTAACAAGAAACAATGGATACAAAATAACGAGGAAGCGTTTCAACTCAAATGAATCGAAACACTTCTTCAACTGCGCTATCAATGGATGGAATGGTCTGCCTCAAAACGTCGTCGAAAGCAAAACTATTTGCACGTTCAAAAACCGACTAGACAGATATTTAGAAGCTAACCCGAACATCCGCTATCTTGCTCCGGTCTAACAGAAAGTAATGTTAGCTTAGATGTCGTGTATGATCTTTCTGTTCATGTAAAATTCCATTGTATTTTTTCTATACTACAGGGTATTCTTCCTTTTCATGTCAGCCTCGGCTGGAGGGACTGGTGGGAGGGAAGGAGCCTTCTCCTTTGCTGTCCTGTGTCTCTGACTCGTAGATTAGAGTAGATGTTAGCAACATGGGGAGGCGGTGGCTGGAAGGATAGCAAGACGGCCCCGCGTCCAGGAGGACGCGAGTTCAATCCCCGACCGGTGCCACCAAGCTAGGATGTTTCAGCCCCCGCCGAGTGGCTTAAAACTACCCACATGCTGTCCAGAAGACCACCTATCAACCCGGACTCTAGATTCTAGGATTAAAGATGAGCTCCGGGAAGGCAGCATGAGCCAATGCAAGATGGCGCCACTATAAACACTCGCCTGCGCCAGAACGGGCTGGGCCGACCATCAGGACCCACCGGAAAGAAGCCTTGGACCGACCATCAGGATCCACCGGGAACAAGCCTACCGGCGCAATAGGCCGCGACGTAAAAAAAAAAAAAAAAAAAAAAAAAAACAGCCTAGCTAGGACCAAGAGGTCTGTTACTGTTTGCTTTTCATTTGTACTCCTTTGTACTCCTTTGTATGTATTAACCTCCTTTAATTAATAGAAGTGTCAAATCTCCTCTCGAAACTGACCTCTTTTAGCCTCTTGTTCTGTGTCCTTTTATTGGAGCAGGGCATAAATGGTTTTTCTGTTGCTATTTTGTTTAATTGCCCTTGAACGGCCTCCCTTGCTGTCAATAGATTAATAATTATCGTCCCATCAGCCTTACGTCTGTCCTAATTAAACTATTCGAAAAAATAATCAGGGATAAAATTATCTCTTTCCTTGAAACAAATGATTTGATAACTGATAGTCAGCATGGATTTCGTAGTAATCGGTCTTGCCTTACCAACCTATTAACCTTTTTCAACGATGTTTATACATGTTGGGACCCCCGAAGCCCATATGACGTAATTTACCTAGATGTTCAGAAAGCGTTTGATAAAGTTCCTCACGTAAGGTTTATTTCTAAACTGCGTTCCCACGGTATTAACGACCATCTATGTGCGTGGATTCATGGCTGGCTCACGGACAGAGAACAACGTGTAGTTCTTAACGGTGAAGCATCGGATTGGCAACCCGTCACCAGTGGCGTGCCCCAAGGCTCGGTCATGGGGCCAGCACTATTCATAAGTTACGTGAACGACTTAGAAACTGATATCCTATCAAAAGTAGCCAAATTCGCCGACGACACCAAATTAGGAGGTACGGTAATGAACAGTCAAAGTTGCGAGAATATTCAATCAGACTTAATAAGACTTGCCGACTGGAGCGAAAAATTGCTCACAAAATAAAATACCTCACTTCACTGAACTGAATATGAATGAAGTCTCCACTTTTATATCGCTTGGGATGACTCCTCTCTCTCTCTCTCTCTCTCTCTCTCTCTCTCTCTCTCTATTTCTTTAATACACTTTATTTCCTTTTTCTTTATTTGTTTCTCTCTCTCTCTCTCTTAAGTTGTTACTGATTTTAGAAAGGAAATAAGTGAGAGGCACAGGGAAAAATTATGGTAAAATAATGTTTCAGTAAGAATTGAAACAAACAAATTGGAGATTACTACTTTTTTTAGTAGTGTGAAATGAGGTCAAGGCGGAGCAGTTGGGGAGAAGTGGGCGGGGGTGCGAACCTTCATTAGGCGGGAAGATGGGAGGGGAGGAGGAGGAGGAGGAGGGGAATAGATGGAGGGAAGGAGGAGGAGGGTGGGAGGGAAACATGGAAATGCAGGCAACAGAAACCCTATTGGCTCATTACGAGGTCGCCCGCTTGGGTGATTTAATCTGCTCGACCACCACTTGGGGCTTGAGGAACAGATGAAAGCACCTCGATATTGAGGAGCAGATGAAAGCCCCTCGTTATTCAGTTTACTCCCGACGCAGCGAAATGACGGTCGATTCTATATTTGAAGGAGGTGATGGTATTCGCATTTACTACTTCTGAGGGAAGATTGTTCCAGTGGCGGATAACTCGGTTTGAAAAGAAACTATTTCCAATGTCTGTGTTACATCGACTCGACTGAATGGGTAATCCGTTATTTCTAGTATTGTCTATTATTAAACACAACGAAAAAAACTAGAAACTAACAAAAAAGGCCATATACAATTATGTTTGCCTTACCTTTGAAACAGTGAATATCCCTTGCAATACAGGCATATTCAATCAACGAGTTCTAATCATTAACCACATGTGGCAAGAAGCAATGCGATAGCAGATTCGAAGCGAGGCGTGTTTTCATGGACGGCGCATACGGCACTGTGAGCGAGTTTGCATTCACTGCTGACATTGCGACAATGACGCAAGTCACTCAAGATAGAGCCATCACAGAGGAAACTAGCGGTAAGCACAACTTTATCATGAAAATGTAATGCTAAGCGGCAACCGAGGATCACACCGGTGCACAATACTCAAGTAGTTGGAGAGACGATGGCCGAGTGGTTGGTGTGCGGGCGTGGTGAGCCCGTGGCCCTAGGATCGAGTCCCTCCAAAACACGCTGATTTTTCAAGTCATCGCCGAGTGGCGGAAGATTACCCACGTGCTGCCCGGATCTTCATTCAACCCAGCGACTTAGGTCAAGAGGAGCACCGAGGGGCAGCATGGGCCAAGCAAAGGGTCATGTACCACGGCAGCCACTATAAATAAAATTCGCCTATGCCATCAACGGTCTGGGGCCGTCCAAGAGGCCCCTCAACAGAGAATATAGGCGCTACAGGCAACACCTAAAAAAAAAAAAGAGGTAAAATAAGCAATGGATGCAAGTGAAAGAGATGGACGCATGACGAAAACATTTACAAGCATTTTTGAGTATATCGACCTTGCACCAAGCTGAGGTAACCAGTGACCTAATGTGATGTCCAGAAGTAAGTCTTGAGTCGAGCAAGGTTCCCAGGCTAGTCAGCGCATCACGTCTGTCTGGCACTGAATCCTCGTAAAGCAGATCACCGTAAAATAGAAGGACAGTGGGGGATCTAGAAACAAGAAGACATCTGGACTGTGAAGAATTCGCTTTCATGTTCCACCTCTCACATCACCTAGATATACGTTTCAGATCATCGTTGATCGATTCATGAAACTAGTGGCGTGCTTGATGAAATTGGATAGTTGCAATCGTGGGTAAGTTACTATAATATTTCCTATGTAATATTCCAGTGTAGTTCAAAACCTCAACAATGGAAAGATAAATTATTAGGTAAAAATTATACGCCCCCACCGTGAAAAGAATATATGAATCAGCGTTAAAACAAGGAAACCTTACAAATACCCAACGAAGTGAGTAAATGCCAGAGTAAATAAAACAATCTATCTCTTCTCTCCATTCTTATTTATCTCGCTCTCCGTCTCTTTATTGTACGGAGCAATTTATATACCACCTTGTTTTCCCTCCTTCTTTTTATCTCCCTATTTCCAGAGCAAGGAGATAAAACGTAACAGTAAACCACCCACAGCCCTAAATAAAGAAAGAGAGTAAGACTAGACACTCATTAACACGTAGATCGCACATAAAAACAAAGGAATAAGAGTATCTGTCACATTAAAAAAGAAGCACAAACACTAAATCAAAGAATTTTAATAATAAATTAAAAGAACGCACACAGGAATGGACTTTTAATGAGAGAGAGAGAGAGAGAGAGAGAGAGAGAGAGAGAGAGAGAGAGAGAGAGAGAGAGAGAGAGAGAGAGAGAGAGAGAGAGATTTCAAGGAAATCAATATATCACTATACTTACAGCTAACGTTGCGGTGGTGGGAAGCGACCAGAGGAGTCGTAACGTCATTGTTGGAAGCTTGACATGTGAAGGGCAGCCGCAGGTCCTTCCTGGAGGCCGGCACCTGCAGGTCGTTCACGGTGCTGCCCGAAGGGGTCACGGTGGAGTTGGCATCCACAATTCGCCCTCCCTGCAGCCATACCACTCGAGCTGGCGGTGACCCTGGTGATGGCGAGGAAAGACGACGTCAGTGATGAGTTGTTTGAAAAAGAGAAGGAGAAAGAAGAGAAGGAGGGCGACAAGGAAAAGAAGCAGGAGAATGATGATTAGGAGGAGGAGAATGCGGAGCAAACCAAAACACGGAAGAGGTAAAAAAAAAAAAGACAAAAAAGAGAAAGAGGAACCTGGCAGAGGCGAGTTGTGTTGTGAGAAAATAATGATAAGAGGAGGAGGAGGAGGAGGAGGAGGAGGAGGAGAAGGAGAAGGAGAAGAAAGAAGACACAAGAGCATGAGGAGGAGGAGGAGGAGGAGAAGGAGGAGTAGGAGGAGAAGGAGGATGAGGAAGAGGAGGAGGAGGAGGAGGAGGAGTTGAAACAGAATACTTTATATTAAAAAATCACAATTGCCAAGACAGTTTCCTTTATGAACACATTATATATACACACACACATATATATATATATATATATATATATATATATATATATATATATATATATATATATATATATATATATATATATATATATATATATATATATATATATATATATATATATATATATATATATATATCGCTTACCCTCAGACCTTGCTATTATTTTCGATTGGAGCAAGAAGAACCTGGTGTCCTTCAACGCCTCAAAAACACAGATTCTCCACCTATCCACTCGACACAATCTTCCAAACAACTATCCCCTATTCTTTGACAATTCTCAGCGATCACCTTCCTCAACAATAAACATCCTCGGTCTATCCTTCGCTCAAAATCTCGACTGGAAACTTAATATCTCTTCTCTTACTAAATCAGCTTCCTCGAGGCTGGGCATTCTGTACCGTCTCTGCCAGTTCTTCTCCCCCGCACAGTTGCTATCCATTTACAGGGGCCTTGTTTGTCCTGGTATGGAGTATGCATTTCATGTGTGTGTGTGTGTGGGGGGGGGGGGGGGGCTCCACTAACACAGCTCTCCTGGACATAGTGGAATCTAAAGCCCCGTTCACACTGTGCCGACTCTGGGCCAAGACATCCCAGCGACTTCTGCATTTGACAATTCGGCTCCCACGCTCCAAGAATTTTTGGCGTCTTGGTGTCGGCTACCATGATTGCCGACTGTCTGGGACATTCGGCCAACTAGTTGGCAGAATGTCTGCGGCATGCTGCCAACTAGTCTCAAAACGAGTCTCAACGGTCAATTTTTGAAATGGCGCCATGTCTATGACAGCCACGAATCTGCCGACCGATTGGCAGACAGTCGCAGACGGTCTTGACGACAGTCTTCCATAGTGTCTGTCAACTGGTTGGCCGACTAGCTGGCCAACAGTTGCCAAGGAGTTGGCCGACGGTCTTCCTGACCGTCCTTGCGACTGTCTTGGCGACTGTCTTGGCTACAGCCTTCCCGTTCCTTGAAATACGAAATCGATCTGTATTCGAGAATGAAATGTATCGTTCCGTTTTGAACCAATACGGAACGGCATTTGTTCCGTACGGTATTTTATTATCTGAATGGTCAAGCTAATAAAATTCAGTATCTTAAAATTGTAGTGAGCGCATTTTTCGGTTAATCACAAAACCAGCCCGTAAAATTTGTCAAAGGTGCGTCCTAAAATACGTGTAAAATACGCGACGTAACGTCCCTCCCCACTCCCTCTTGCCTCCACCAGCAGCGTGCTGCGGCTGTCACTTATTGCATGTTCGAGAAATTTTAGGGTTGCCACCCGTTCCTTTAAATATGAATCTATTCCCTATTGGAGAGTGAAATGTTACATTCCACATTTTTCTGACCTCAGGGTGGCAACCCGAGTTGTGTCATTCAACACAAGAGAGATCGAGGCAAAAGGAGTGCGTGCGTACTGTGCGGCTCACAAGTTTGTGCCAGCGAAACGTAACCATGCCCAGAAGTTGTTGGTATGCTTGTGATTGCAAAATAAAAATAAAAATTTCTTGATGGCGGCAGTGTTAGCCAATATTTCTGAGCCGACAGTCGTCACGAACGTCCTACATTAGGCGAAGACTGTCGTCACGACAGCCCTTCATCATTCTTAAGTAGTCGGCACAGACGACTGTGCCGACATCGCAGCCCCGACCACACCCACCCCCTTCTCTTAGGGACCCCCAGGGTGGTGGAGACGAGACACGAACTCGTCGAGCCAGACCCAAGGTTAATCTCCGACTGTGGGTGCCTGGAACATCTCGAGCCTTTCCGATGATCAGTGACTACCCTATCTGTTAGTTGAGCTCAAGAGACTGCGAGTGGATATAGTGGGGCTCTCTGAGACGAAGAGATCTATCAATGTAGAGTTCAGTGGGGGAGTATCACACCTACTACTGGTGAGGCCAAAGCGTTCGTGGTCGTTGCAAAACAGTAGCTGGAGCCACTTCTAACCGATTGCAGTGCACTGTCATTGGGGTTACTCCGCCTGATCAGTGTGTGATGTTGGTGAGGTTGAAGCACACATTAGGCTTCATATATCTTTTTACAGTGTATGTTTCTACCAAAATGTGCGAACTTTAGGAGAAAGAGATGTTCAACGGCAATTTCGACTCTAGTTGACCAAAGCCCCCCACGCGACACACTCATTGCATTGGGCGCCTTCAGTGCCGTTACTGGTACAAAGAGAGATGACTACGATTTATAATTTAGTCGCCATGACTGGCACCAGGAAAGAAAACAATTAACCCTTTCTGAACTTTGCAAAGACCAGAAGGCTGCTTGTTTTCTGATTCCAGAGGAGCGAGCCTCACGCTAGACTTTGTATAGCAATGCTGGTGGTGTGGCAAAGGTGATCGATCACATCCTTGTTAGTACTTGTTGGAGGATCCTTCGGAACTATACGGTTTTCCGGAGTGCTGAGTTATTTCAGACCGACCATAGACGTTGTTGCAAAACTGAGGATACACATCAGATCCCCAAACAATCACAAAATGCAATCGGCGATAGTTCCATCTTGAGAAACGTAGGGACCAGGCGTGTGTTCAGGAGTATGCAGTGGTAGACCTAAATCGGTTTAAAGTGTTTGGTACTTTGAAGGACACTGGAGAGTTGTGGGATACCTTTAAAAGTGAAACTCTCTTAGCAGTCGAAGAGTACATTGGAGAGCGCTCAATGTCAAGGAGCGGCGTTGCCTCGAGGGAGACACTGAATAATATAGAGAAGAGTCGTGCTGCCGGGTTGAATGGGTACTCAGAGCAATACAGTACTCTCTCACAAAAGGACTAGAACCCTTCAAAGGAGGAATAACGAGAGGTACATCAGAGGTTTCGCTAAGGATGTCGAAAGTTGTCTAAATGCAAACGACCTTAGTCCTGTCTTTTGACCTCTAAAGAAGCCCCGCTCCAAATCCACATCTCGGACAACTGCTATCCGAATTGCTGATGGGCAGATGGTATCAGATGCGGATCAGTACCGGGGTCGTTGGGCCAGGTACGTAAGGTAGTTGTACGCGGTAGAACCTACAAGTGGGCAGCTTCCTCAGGCTTGGTTGCAAATGGCGGCTGGTGATCCACTAAAAGACGAAACTCATCCCTCTCTTGCGGAAGAGAGAGAGGTTGTGAAGAAGTTGAAGGGTGGAAAGTCAGCTGAAATCCATTATATCACTGCAGATATATTGAAAGCTGGGGGTGAAGCCATGATCCGTGGGCTGCATGCAGTTCCGTTTATCGTGTGGCAGTACGGTGTCATTCTTTTTGACTTGGGGTTGGTTGTCCCTATCGGGAAAGGGAAAGAGGATCAAGAGGATTGCATCAATTTCCGTGGTATTACACGGCTCTGTGTGCCGGGCAAGGTGCTCGCTCATTGTTGCTGATTCGAATTCCATATCATCTGCTGAAGTTTCAGGGTTTCAGGTATTCCGTGGTCACGCCCGGCAAGTCAACAATTGACCGGATCCTTGCACTTTACGTCCTTGTGGAACGCCTACGTGAATTTCAATCTCAAGAAGGCATTTGACTCAGTGCATCGTGAGGCACTCCGGGACAATCTGCGGATCCTTGGGATTATTACTAGAATTATTGATTTGATGACTGGCCTTTACTGAGCTGTCAATTGTGGGTGAGACGTTTCCGGCTTGTTAACTCAGGGGGGAGGCAGGGCTGCGTCCTTGCTCCTACACTTTCCGACAATTGCATGGATGCAGCATTAGGCAGAGTTACATGTCAAAGTCGTTGCGGAACATCTGTTGGCGACATCAAGGTCACTGATCTTGTTTTTGCTTATGATGTTGTACTTCTCACGGAATCGCTGGTAGTCCTGGTGATGCCTCTCGAAGTGCTGCATGAAGAGGCGAAGCCTCTGGGACCGATCGGTCTCTTGGGTCAAAATCAAGGTTTGGTCGTTTGCTGGCTTGCTGGATGACACAGTTCAATGTTCATGCATGTAATGAGGATGTCGAGGTCACCAGAAGTTTTACATAGTTTGGCAGTGCAGTGCATAACAATGGTGGGTCTTACCAGGAAGTCACTCGACGGCCAATCCGTCGATATCTATGCAGGCGGACAAAGAATCGAATCTATAAATCGCTTGTGTTCCCTGCCTTACTGTTTGGATGTGATACATTGACACTGAATAGTGACTTAGAGAGGCGTGTCGATGCCTTTGGTACCGCAGGAGCACCGGGGTATCACTAGAATGTCTTCGTGTCGAACCAGCGACTACTCCTTGAAACTGAATCGAGACCTGCTTAGTCTGTGAACGCAAACTCCGGGTATATTGGCATGTGCCAAGCCTTTCGGACGTTGTTCCTGCTCACAGGGTTTTGTTTCTGTATGAGAAAACCCTGAGATGAGAAGCCCAAGGGGACACCCACGTAACTTATGACTGGGGCAAGTTAGCAGTGTCGGGACCCAGAAAACCATAACAGCACATTATAATAGTGACCCCAATCAGAGGCAAATACCGGATGGAGAAATAGAGACAAGAATTGTAAATATGATAGGAAAGGGAAGGAAAGCAATTAGTCAGATATACAAAGTCGTAAACATCTGATAAGACAAGCACTAACACGGAGGGTAACGGAAAATACACAGACCCAGATACAGAAAATAGATACCCAGTAGGCGTGGTCAGAAATTGTGGATGACCATTCAGAAAACTCTAAACATATGACGTGCGGTGTAACGACATACTTTAAGCGAATAACTGAACAGAGAAGTCACTGTGGGAGTGTCTTAAGAGTGAATCACGAATGGCAGGAGAAGTAAACAATATAACATAATGAGCGAGCCAATGGTTGTTGACAAGAAGGATTGGCTACTGGTTATGTAGAAAATTAAGGCGTGTCAAGGATGTAGTTCCGCCTCAAGCAAAGAAAAATGTGACCTAGATATCGGTGGTATGATCAGACCGAACCTTGATCTTGCTTCAAGCAGACCTGCTACTCACTCAGCTGAGAATGGCTGTTGTGATCTTAATCGTGAGTAGAAATTCTAGAATCTAAGGGAAACCGACTGTATTGTCCTGGAGATTATAATGTAGGAGATGTGAAGTAGGATTGTGAGTGGGACAGGATTGTGATTATTTTATTGCGATGTAAAGCAAAGGTAGAAACCACTGGGTGTGGTATAATTTGGTGCTTCCGTGAATTGTAGTAGATTATACTATATGAATGTGTTATTAGGATTTGTAAGGAGAGTACTTAATTATTGTGATGCAAGCAGAGAGATACAAGCCACTGCTTGTGAAATGACGAGTGTTATTATTATTGGCAACAATTGAGCACATATTGTAGTATTATGTCTAAGACATGTCGTTTGTCATATGTTGTATCCATTGCTGAATAGGCCAGAGTGTTATAATCGTCTGAGCATAAAATATTGCGTAAGGCAATTACTTCCATTTAATTTTAAATAAATGTATATTTTCTTTTTCCCTTGTTTATCCCCGAACTCTAGTCTCCAATAACAACTTAAGCCGGATCGCCCTACCAGGGATACGAGACGGTGAGATCATTTGAGTACTGATAAAGTGGGACAAAGAATTAAACTAAGAAATGGATGGACCAAAAGCAGATCCTGTCGGGAAGGACTATGGTAGCTGCGTGGGAGCTTACTCGGGAGGCCCGCCGGGAGTATGGGCGACGAGTGAGTGAGGCGGTGTACCCCCGGGCGTATGCTCCCTATTTAGTAGTTAGTTACATATATGCTGCCGTAGGCTTTCTTGGTAGGGTCTGGTGGTCGGCCTAGCCCTAGCCTGTTATGGCGCAGAGAGAATCTAGAGTCAGAGTTGATAGATGGTCTTCAGGATAGCATGTGGGTAGTCGTGGGCCACTCAGTGATGACTGAAAAATTGCCATCTTGTTTGTAGCGTCGGGTGGGACGCGAACCTGCGTCCTTCAGAACGCCGTGCCCGCACGCTAGCCACTCACCCACCGCCTCCCCCATATGGAAGGGATTGGCCACACTCGTATGGAGTGAGTATACATCTTACGTGTAAAAGGCTCGAGGCATTCAGCCCATTTGGAGAGAGTGGAGTCTCATCAATTCCCGTCTTATTGACGGTCTCCTACCTTTAAAATTCCTCCTAAAACTTGACTCTCTTTCTAAATCCTATCAATATTTTCACGCCGACTGCTTTTCTGAACTTGCTATTTGCATGCCTCCACCCCTCTCGCGGCCCGGTTGCACATGACATTCTACTCTAATTCATCCCTTTGCTATCAAAATACGTATACGCAAGACTTAACCATTATTTTCATTGCTTCAGTCCTTTCACTGGTAAACTTTGGAGCAGCTTTCCTTTGTCTTAACTTCCTCCTGCATACGACTTGAATTCTTTCAAGAGTGGAGTATCAAGACACATGTTCATCCGAAATCAATCTCTTTTGGCCACTGCAGTTTGCTGTGCAGGTGCAGCGATTACCTTTTTTTTTATAGTTATTTTCTTTGTTTAATACCCTTGAGCTTTCTCCCGTACCGTAAAAATATATGTATATGACACCACCACCTTAGATTACATGAAGCCTGTCTTTTATGAGCAATAGATGGATTCAGTATACAGACTGCCAACACAGCGAAGATAGAATTATAATATTCGGAGTTTGAAGGAACAAGAAGGGGAACACACGCTATTGTACCACGTGGCAGCTGTGCTCATCTCCGTCCTGTTGGCCATTTGAGCCTATTTGTTGTAAGAGAGAACCCCTAACTCGACACAGGGCTAGTGTAACTTACGAGTTACCGAAATTACCCTCCCCAGGTTTTTCTAGGTACCCATTTGTCAACTACCGAAAGGAAGTATGGGCAGCTGGTTGAGCTGCGCGCCGACTGCCAAGGCGGGTGTTCGAATCTCAGGCCCGCAAACTACCGACATTGAGTTTCCCAGTTGAGGAGAGAAAAGTAATAGGTTTTAATGTCCTTACCAGATAACTGCGTTCTCAAAAGAACAAGAACCACTGATAGTAATGCTCCATATTCTCAACACTATGAAACAGAACACAGAAGAGGCAGTCTATAACATCTCAATTAATTACCATGACATAGTACATGAACATATTTAATCGCTCCAAAAATAGAGTGTGAATTGCCCCTCGCGATCACCCTCACTTGATTCCAGTCTCCCAAAAATATGAGGGATTGTGGCTTTGTTTAGATTTATGTGAATTTATAGAAACCTACGGAACTGCTACCCACTCCGTAATATCCCTAGCATATATACTTTATATAATTTTTTACCTAATTTATTACTGCCCTCACCGTTACCTCATTGTGATAGGAACCAAACGATCCAGAACGTACACGGCGCTGTAACTACTGTATTTTACAAGTCACGATGGTGTCTGATGAATTGGAGGCAACATTGTGATTAGCCGATAGGCTTTATGTTGCCTAAACCTAAGAACCTAAGAACATAAGAACGTAGGAGTCTGCAAGAGGCCGATAGGCCTGTGCAAGCCAGCTCCTTTGAACCTAAGCTCCCGTGAATCTAACCCCACCTATTATTACTGTCCATGAATTTAACTAATCTATTTTTTTAATGTGAAACTTGTATTGGCACTCACCACATGACTGCTCAGCCTGTTCCACTCATCTACCACTCTGTTAGTAAACCAATGTTGAATCTGAATTTATCCAGTTTAAACCCATTACTACGTGTCCTACCCGGTTCTCTTACCAACAAAACCTTATGAATATCCCCCTTATTAAAGCCTTTCATCCATTTATAAACCTCGATCATGTCTCCACGCACCCTTCGCCTTTCTAGAGAATGGAAGTTTAACTGTTTGAGTCTTTCCTCGTATGGCAAGTTTCTTAACCCCTGAATCATCTTAGTCATCCTCCTCTGCACCGATTCTAACATTTTTATATCCATTTTATAGTAAGGTGACCAGAACTGAACCGCATAATCAAGATGAGGTCTAACTAATGCTTTATATAGTTTGAGGAAGACTTCGGCGCTTCTGTTGCTTACGCACCTTGAAATAAATACCAGTACTCTGTTTGCTCGATTTCTAACTTGAATGCATTGTGCCCTTGGACGGAGATCAAAGCTCACTAAGACCCCTAAATCCCTCTCGCACTCAGACCTGCTTATGAGTGTCATTTAAGCAATAGTTATGTGAGGGGTTGTTCCTACCTACACTCAGAATACTGAACTTCCCTACATTGAACTCCATCTGCCATTTATCCGCCCAGTCATACAATCTGTTTAGTTCATCCTGGAGAATACTAGCGTCTTGGTCCGACTCAATTACTCTACCGATCTTGGTATCATCTGCAAATTTACTGGCATCACTACTAATCCCTGTATCTAAGCCATTGATATAAATAATAAAAAAGTGGACCTAATACCGAACCTTGTGGTACCCCACTCGAAACACAGCCCCAGTCAGATCTTTTGCCATTGATTTGCACTCTTTGCTTCCCATTGCTAAGCCACTCCTTGACCCAGTTCAAAACTTTACCCTCTACTCCGTGAGCCAGTAATTTAAGCAACAGTCGTTGGTGAGGAACTTTGTCAAACGCTTTACTAAAATCAAGATAGATTACATCATAATTATTTTCATATCTGTCTACCGCCTCAAATACTTTATTGTAGAAGGACAAAAGATTGGTGAGGTGTCCATATTCTGTCTTCCTTTATTCCCTCTTTTTTTATTCCTCCTCATCCTTTTTCTCCTTTTTCTCCACTTCCATCTTCTTACCTACCATTTTTTTTCCAAATACTAATTAATTAAACTCAATACTTACAGAGCATCCTACCGTCCTCCTCCTTGTCCTTTTCCTCCTCCTCCCCCACCCCCTCTTCCTTCTCCTGGTATGCGGGCGAAGTGTTTCCTGGTATGCGGGTGAAGTTTTTTCACCTCAGGGAACTAGACGCCCCTGCCTTGCATAGCCTCATATCACCCTAGGACAAGGTGTAATACCTGATCTTCCTCCCGTGCCAGGGTCATGGTGAAGCCTCTGGGGAGCAGCAGTGGTGGATTGGACTGCAGGCAGAGGATCTCTTTATGAGACAATGGTTGGAGTTCCAGGGTCTTAGTTAGCTGGACCGTGCCCTAATTATTTAGGCCCGCGGTGTAGAGGAGTGTGGTGACCTCTACAATAAAAAGCCTCTCTGGGAACCAGTTGTTGGTGTGAGCTCCCCGTCACTCCCCTCTAACGACGGTACTCCCATCCCTATTCTGCATAGCAGCTGGATCTTGTTCTTTTTTTCCTGAAAGAGATGTCCTTCGTGGGCCTTTTGAGGTTATACCTCCTGGCTTCTAGGTGGAGTTTCTGAGAGTTTTTCTTATACTCAAGGAATATTTCAGCTTTTTGGTATCTCTGGCAGGGCGTCTGATACTCTCTAGAGTTGGTGGAGCACACCTGGTGACAGGTGCCACTGGCCAGGCCTCGCAAGGGTCGCGGAGTGGTGCTAGACGATTCGGAAAGTGAGAACGAATTGCTGGTTCCTCTCCTCCCTTGCCAGCTTTGCTTTGGGTGACTACGCCGGCCATGTTCTATGGGACAAAACTACGAGGATAATAGCTGAAAAGCGCCGTGTTGTGAAAGTCTCTCGTGACCGAGGCTCAGGACAAGCGATTGGTCTTTGAGGCGTTTTCAAGACCCTGTGGAGCGAACTCACAGTGTTGGAGGCATCTAACACAGCAGTATCTAATTTCCATGTACATTCTTTATCCAATTTAATATATGGCCACACTTTAAGTTATTTCGAGAGCGCTTTTTTGATATTTGCCCAAATAGCGAACCTGCTTTGATTTTTAACAATGCCTTCGAGACTCATTAAGTGTGACGTCTGTTCCTGACGTTTTGCGGCTCAGTACTTTCAGTTGAGTAGAACTTGTCGCCTCCGTTTTCAAAGATTAAGACTTAAGCAGGCTGTGACCGAATTGAGAAATGGAGAAAGAAGTTTGAAGCCCTTCAGTAATTTGTTGCTAACAACGTGGCAGTGACTCCATCATCGATGGTGGAGAGGCCCTCCACCGAGACTATGCCCCCTCTAAACGACCCTCCTGCTTCACGGGAGGACGAGTTACCTGCCTCACAGATTAACTCCCAGCCTGCCTCACAGATTAACCCCCAGCCAGCCTCACAGGCAAACCCCCAGCCTGGCTCACAGGCAAACCCCCCAGCCTGGCTCACAGGCAAACCCCCCAGCCTGGCTCACAGGCTAACTCCCAACCTGCCTCACAGCCCAACTCCCAGCCTGTCCCACATAACGGTTCTCTTCCTGCTTCACAGGATGACGGGTTCCAACCTGTAAGGAATGGAGCCAAACCGAAGCAGGCAATGAAACATTTACTAACCCCCACCACCTTCAGTAGGTTCCAGGTGCTGACAAACACCATGGAGGGTGAGTTTGAGACTCTCCTAGTTGGGGACTCCATGGTGCGTGGCCAGGTGGTTGAGTTCTGTGGTCGTTCATCAAACATCCGCAGAAAACGTTACTGTTTTCCAAGTGCTAGACTGGACGACATCTCCGCAGCGTGCCATGATATCACGAGTAATGCCGACCAAAACACCCTCTTTGTCATTCACACGGGCACAAATGACGTTCCGTTCTGAGGAACTATTTGAAAAATACCGCCGCATGATCAAGCAGTATACACGAAAAATGGATGCCAGTACCATCATAATCTCTGGAATCCTCCCGAGGATCGGTGCGGAACCTAGCTTTTACAGTAAGGCCTTCAGCACAAACAACAGACTTCAGTCCCTTTGCTCACAAGAAAACGTCCAGCTCGTTAACTTGTGGAACAATTTTTACTACGATTCAGACTTGTTCCTTGCCAATGCCGACAACTTAAACCCTGTTGGAGCAGCCCGTTTCGGGAGGCTGCTCTGTGACCAATTGGCTCTTCGAAAGCCAAAAAACGCCAAGGTGAGGACATCAGCAGCTCCACCTTGAGGAAGCACTCAACCCGCGCAACCCCCGACTCGACTCATAGTAAAACTTGCTATATAAACGTTCTTAGCCTACGTAACAAATTTGAAGACTTAGAAGCACTCGCAGCTACAAATCATTATCACATCATCGGAGTCACAGAATCCTAGACAGACACTTCAAATAGGGATTTCATTGCGGAATATAGATTACCAGGTTATACGATTTTTAGTCACGAAAGAGAGAACAGACAGGATGGAGGCGTTATTTTATATATCCACAACTCTCTCCATCCAGTATCCGTGAAAACAGATATTATAACCAATGTGGACACGGTCTTCATTGAATTTAAAAATAACTCTCGTACAATAGTAGTTGGACTAATCTATAGACCGCCAGGGAAGACTCTTGATATCGACCACGCGTTAAGTGGATTAATATTAGAAACAAGTAGCAGTTGCGAGGCAGTAATTGTGGGGGACTTTAACTTGGCAGTGAAAAGATGGGGCGAAACGTTGAACACTCATACAGTGCTCGACCTGTACACAAATTTATTAGAAAGTGATTTACATCAACACGTTCAGGAACTGATTCGGGAAAATGATATACTAGTCCTTATATTTTCAACGACAGCTGATCTAGTTAACGAAGTAAATGTTGGTCCAGTTTTTAGTTCTAGCGATCAACGAATAATCACATTCAGCATCAAAATGAATGAAAGTAAAGTAATTGCTTCCAGGAGAGAGACCCTCTGTGTGTGCACAGCGTATCTCAGAGGTGATTGTCTCTGGAATGGAGGCATACATTCCACGTTCTTTCTCTACTCCTCATGCTAAAAAGCCTTGGTTTAATCATGCTTGTTCTCGTGCTATTAAAGATAGAGATGCAGCTCACAAAAGGTTCCAGAGCCTTCGAACTCCCGCTAACTATGACCTTTACATTTCAGCCCGGAATCGTGCCAAATTTATTCTCCGACTTACCAAAACTTTTTTTATCAATAGAAAATGTCAACACCTTGCTTCTTCTAATTCTTCCCGTGACTTCTGGCATCTAGCCAAAAATATCTCCTCCAATTTCACTTCTTCCTCTTTCCCTCCTCTCCTTAACCCTGACGGCAGCACTGCCGTCTCATCTGTCTCTAAGGCTGAACTCTTCGCTTAAACTTTCTGTAAGAACTCTACTCTGGACGATTCTGGGCATATTCTTCCTACTCATCTCCCCTCTGACTCCTTTATGCCTGTTATTAAGATTCTTCCAAATGATGTTTTCTATGCCCTCTCTGGCCTCAACTCTCAGAAGGCTTATGGACCTGATGGAGTGCCTCCTATTGTCCTTAAAAACTGTGCTTCCGTGTTGATTAACTGCCTGGTCAAACTCTTTCGTCTCTGCCTATCAACGTCTACCTTTCCTTCCTGCTGGAAGTATACCTTTGTACAGCCTGTGCCTAAGAAGGGTTACCGTTCCAATCCCTTAAACTACCGCCCTATAGCTTTACTTTCCTGTCTATCTAAAGCTTTTGAATCAATCCTTAACCAGAAAATTCAAAAGCACCTTTCCACTTCTAACCTTCTATCTGATCGCCAGTATGGGTTCCGCAAGGGGCGTTCTACTGGCGATCTTCTTGCTCTCATAACTGACTCTTGGTCATTCTCTCTTAGCCGTTTCGGTGAAACTTTCTCTGTTGCGCTAGACATATCGAAAGCCTTCGATAGAGTCTGGCACAAAACTTTGCTTTCTAAACTGCCCTCATTCGGATTCTATCCCTCTCTCTGTTCCTTTATCTCTAGTTTCCTTTTCGGCCGTTCTATCTCCGCGGTGGTAGACGGTCACCGTTCTTCCCCTAAACCTATCATCAGTGGTGTTCCACAGGACTCTGTCCTATCACCCACCCTCTTCCTGTTATTCATCAATGATCTTCTTTCCATAACAAACTGTCCTGTCCACTCATACGCCGACGACTCCACTCTGCATCATTCAACTTCTTTCAATAGAAGACCATCACAACAGGAAGTACACGACTCCAGACTGGAGGCTGCACAACACTTAACCTCAGACCTTGCTATCATTTCCGATTGGGGCAGAAGGAACCTTGTGTCCTTCAATGCCTCAAAAACTCTATTTCTCGACCTATCAACTCGACACAATCTTCCAAACACCTCTCCCCTATTCTTCGACAACACTCAGCTATCACCATCTTCAACACTAAACATCCTCGGTCTATCCTTAACTCAAAATCTCAACTGGAAACTTCACATCTCTCTCGCTAAATCAGCTTCCTCGAGGTTTGGCGTTCTGTATCGTCTCCGCCAGTTCTTCTCCCCCCGCGCAGTTGCTATCCATATACTGGTAGGCGGTGGCCGAACTGGTAGCGTACTGGGCCCACATTTACCGCGTGATGGACGACGCGGGTTCGAATCCCCACGCTACCACTCGGATTTTTCAGTCACCGCCGAGTGGCTTGAAACTACCCACATGCTGTCCTGAAGACCACCCATCAACCCGGACTCTAGAGGAAGCCGTCCAAGCGAATCAAGAACGAGTTCCGGGGGGCAGCATGAGCCAATGGAAGATGGCGCCACTATAAACACTCGCCTGCGCCAGAACGGGCTGGGCCGACCATCAGGCCCCACCTGGAAGAAGCCTTGGGCCGACCATCAGGCCACACCAGGAAGATGCCTACCGGCGCAACAGGCAACGACGTAAAAAAAAAAAAAAAAAATGCAGGGGCCTTGTCCGCCCTTGTATAGAGTATGCACCTCACGTGTGGGGGGGCTCCACTCACACAGCTCTTCTGGACAAAGTGGAGTCTAAGGCTCTTCGTCTCATCAGCTCTCCTCCTGCTACTGATAGTCTTCTACCTCTTAAATTCCGTCGCGATGTTGCCTCTCTTTCTATCTTCTATCGATATTTCCACGCTGACTGCTCCTCTGAACTTGCTAACTTTATGCCTTCCCCCTCCCGCGGCTCCGCTGCACACGACTTTCTACTCATGCTCATCCCTATACTGTCCAAACCCCTTATGCAAGAGTTAACCAGCATATTCAATCCTTCATCCCTTACGCTGGTAAACTCTGGAACAATCTTCCTTCATCTGTATTTCCTCCTGCCTACGACTTGAACTCTTTCAAGAGGAGGGTATCAGGACACCTCTCCTCCCGAAATTGACCTCTCTTTCGGCCACCTCTTTTGATTCTTTTTTAGGAGCAGCGAGCAGCGGGCTTTTTTATTATTGTTTCCTTTTTTTGTGCCCTTGAGCTGTCTCCTTTGTTGTAAAAAAAAAAGAAAAGAAAAGAAAAGGTGCCATATTATCAGAGAGCGAGTTTCGTAAGACTCCAATCAATTTTAAATAATTCTGACTGGACTGTAATTTCGACAGAAACAGATATTGATGAATCGTGGAAGGCCTTCACCTCCCTATTTAACAATGCCACAAGATATGCGTACCCTATCGTAACAGACTTTCAATTATTAAGAAGAAACCCAAATGGTGTAATACCGAAATTAAAAGAAAATAGAGTTGTTTGTATTACTCATTGTGAATTTAAATACAAAAGTGTGTTTTCTCAAAATGTGAGTTATTAGGAGACAATGCGAAATTATTTTAAAACCTATGAATGGATGTTCATATATGTTGCTGCATTTTGTAGAGTAATGCTAGTAGAATATTCGGAAGTTGCAACAGCTCTGTAAGTGACATGCTATTTTTTTATGTATTTTTATTAAAGAAAATTTGACTTCTCGTCATCACCTCAAAAAAAAAAAAAAAAAAAATATATATATATATATATATATATATATATATATATATATATATATATATATATATATATATATATATATATATATATATATATATATATATATATATATATATATATATATATATATATATATATATATATATATATATATATATATATGAATCCAATTGCAGATTTTTTACATACTAACTACCAAATATAGTCTAGCAATAAAACTTTAAATTGCAACAACAATAATTGCTATATACACATGTATGAAAGAAATATGTTGCAAGTTAAATGTCATGAAAATATACCGAAAAGTAACATATATATTATAAACAAAGAAAGTTCTTTATCAATCACCTTCAACTTTTGTTTGCTAATGTCTCTTTTGATCAGGTATAACATATAAAAAATATCACCTCAATATTTGATTTTTTTTAAAGTTTGGGAGACGCCATCCTTCATCTAACTGACTCGATGTCAGAAGCGGGGTACCTCAAGGGTCAGTGCTTGGTCCCATGCTTTTCTTAATTATGTAAATGATATCGATTTATTTTTTATTTTACGTCTCCGCCTATTGCGCCGGTAGGCTTGCTTGAGGGGCTTGGATGGTATTCGGCCCCAGCCCGTCATGGCGCAGGCAAGTGTGCTCGCTTGTAAAATATCAACATTTGCTGATGACACAAAACTCGCTAGTAAGGTACTACGACACTCGACGACGAAGCATTACAATCAGATCTAGATCGACTTACACGTTGGGTCAGTCAATGGCAAATTAAATTTGACGTTGACAAGCGTAAAGTGTTACACATCGGAAACAATAACAATCGCGTTCAGTACGTAATGAATGGCCAACAACTTTCTGCAGTAATTAAAGAAAAGGATCTTGGAATCACTATATCAAGCGATTTAAAGCCCAGTCAACATTGTTCAGAGGTAGTTAAAACCGCAAACAATTTGGTTGGCTTCATCGGACGAGTTTTTAATAATAAATCGGAAAAGGTAATATTAAAACTGTATAATTCGCTGGTTTGGCCCGATCTAGAGTGCTGTGTATATTTTTGGTCTCCCTATTACAGAAAAGACGTAGAAAAGTAAGAACGGGTTCAACGAAGAACAAAAAATATTCTTAGATTGATACATTTATCTTATGAACAAAGGCTTAAGGAAGTAAATTTATTCAGCCTATCAAAACGAAGATAGAAGTGATTAAAATGTTTAAAGGATTAAGTGATATTAATGCGGAAGATTACTTTACAATTGATAGATTAAATAGAACAAGAAGAACTAACAATTTCAAGATAAGTTGTAAAAGATTCTTATCGCACGAAGCCAAACCTTCTTCAATCGAGTCGTTAATGTTTGGAATTTTATACCCTGTGATGTCGTTGATAGTACAACAGTTACGTCCTTCAAGAATATATTAGACAAGTATTTTGCATGTAGTGCAAGAGGAAAGAGACCTCGGGGTCACCATCAGCAGTGACTTGAAACAAACAAGAAAGCCAATACAATGCTTGGGTTCATATCGAGGAACTTCGAATACAAGACGCCGGGAGTTATGTTATCCTTGCATAATTCGCTGGTGAGGCCACACCTGGAATACGCCGTGCAATTGTGGTCTCCAAATTACAGGAAAGACATTGAATTACTTGAGAGAGTACAGCGCCGCGCCACGAAGATGAAACCATCACTGAGGACGAAGGCCTATGAAGAACGACTCGAGCGACTCAACCTCTTCACGTTGGAAAATAGACGACTGCGGGGAGACATGATACAAGTCTTTAAGTACCAGAACAAGCTCAGCAACGTTGATCACTCCAAACTCTTCACGCTACAAACTAACCTGAGAACAAGAAACAACGGAGAAACAATTCAAGCAAAGCGATGCCATACCGACATTGGCAGGAGTTATTTCTCGAATAGGGTTGCTCGCCACTGGAACAGCCTCCCCGCAGAAGTGGTTAGCGCAGAGAGCATCAACTCATTCAAGAAACGCATTGATCGCCACTTTGCTGCAACGGGAGTGAACTGAACGTATCCAAGAGTAAGTACACAAGTGCTTTAATCCTTCCCTGCAAGCCACTCCTATGGCAAACGGATTGATTAAATCACTGAACGCAGGAAGCCTAGTAAAGAGCCAACAGGCTTTCTGCCACTTGCTAGTCCATGTTTCCATGTTTCCATGTTTCCTCCTCCTCCTCCTTTTCTTCCCCATCCTCCTTATGATAAACCACCACCACTCCCTCCTCTTCTTTCTCCTCCTTCTACTCCAAAAAACATCTGCAGGAGACGGCACGGGTGGGAGGTAAACAACTCCCCGAAAAACAAGGCGAAGCTTCACCCCGACGAAATCTGAGCAGCCCGTCTCCTCTTCCTCGTAGGGCGTCACTGTGTCCCTTGTGGGTAATATATTCTGATGTGTAAAGATCCTCCCTTCTCTCTTCGTCCCTTCCGTCCTCTGGATATTTTCTTTCCTTCTGTCTTTCTTTTTATCATTTTCTTTCCGTCGCTTTCTTTCCTTCTTTCTTTCTTTTCTCCCATTTTTTCATTTCTCTCCGATTTTTGGTTGCTTTCTTTTATCTTTCATAGCTTTCCTTTATCCTTTTCTCTCTGTTTCTCCGTCTGTCGCTACTGTTACCTTTTCAACATTTTATACTTTCGTTTCCCTATGCCTCTCTGAAGAGCTTATTATTCTTTTATTACTTATCTTTTTTCAGCTATTTTCTCTTCTTAACAACCCTTCTTCTCTCCTTGTATTCGTTTTCAGTATTGTTTCATTTTCTACCCATCCGTTGCATGCTTCATGGTTCTTAGAAAAAAAGAAAAAAAAACATCCTCTCCTGCTAAATTTCCTATACTTTCTGCATTTCTTCCTTCCGAATATTAATTATTTGTCTCTAGTCTTTTTTATTTGTATGTGCTTCTCTCTCCTTCATTCATCTTTGCATTTCTCACTGATCCATCTTTCAATGTCAATATCCTTTCCTCTTGCTCTGATATTGTTATATTCAGCTCTTCTTTAGCATTTATACCTATGTCCGACCGTTGCATGTTCTTTTTTTCCTTTTATTTCATATAGCCTTAGTGCTCATCAATCATTAATTACTTTTCTTTCTCTCGATACATCTCTTTTTTCCCATTTTCATATCTTTTCACATAATTTTTTGTCCTTTTTTATTTTTTTTCGGTATGCTTTCAGCCTTTTCTTCTTATTTTGTTCATCATATATTTTTTTTGTTCTACTTATACGTTTCTTCATGATTCTCACATTATTGTATTCCTATCATTATCTCCCTATCCCCGATGTCTTTATCTAATGTTAGCCTTACACCCCCATCTAATTATCCTCATCATCCTGCTCCTCTTTACACTTAATATTACTTTCATAAAATTTCCCTCTGTCGTCCTTCCCTTTTATTTTCCCATCTCTCTCTCTCTCTCTCTCTCTCTCTCTCTCTCTCTCTCTCTCTCTCTCTCTCTCTCTCTCTCTCTCTCTCTCCTTCTAATATAATTCAATTTATATTTAAGGACAGGCCACCTTGCTGGTCCAGAGGGTCTGTGTAGTCTGAATATATATGTAAACCTATGTAAATCTCTCTCTCTCTCTCTCTCTCTCTCTCTCTCTCTCTCTCTCTCTCTCTCTCTCTCTCTCTCTCTCTCTCTCTCTCTCTCTCTCTCTCTCTCTCTCTCTCTCTCTCTCTCTCTCTCTCTCTCTCTCTTGTCTTCCTCTATTTTTTGTTTTTCTACTTCTTCTATTTCTTCTTCTTTTCTATACTTTACTCTTTTATTTTCTTCTTCTTCTTCTTCTTCTCCTTCTTCTTCTTCATCTTCTTTTTCTTCTTCCTCTTTTTCTTCTTCTCTGTACTTTACTCCTTCTTCTTCTTCTTCTTCTTCTTCTGCTTCTTCTTCTTCTTCTTCTTCTGCTTCTTCTTCTTCTTCTTCTTCTTGATCATCATCTTCTTCTTCTTCTTCTTCTTCTTTTTCTTCTTCTTCTTATTCTCCTTCATTTTCTTCTCTTTCTTCTTCTTCTTCTTCTTCTTCTTCTTCTTCTTCTTCTTCTACTTCTTCTTCTTCTTCTTCGTCTTCTTCTTCTTCTTCTTCGTCTTCTTCTTCTTCTTCTTCTTCTTCTTCTTCTTCTTCTTCTTCTTCTTCTTCTTCTTCTTCTTCTCATCTTCGTCTTCTCGGTCATATCAATCAGCTGAATCAGCCAGCGAGGAAAGCAGAAACAGAGTTGAAAGAAGGAAGGTGTTGAAAGAGACAACGATTTGCATAAGAAGGTGACGTTTCTTGATTTATGCACATTCCTTTTTGACAAATATTTTGATCTCAAGAAAAAAGGGCCGAAAGATAGACAGTCATATAGAAACATTAATATATAGGTGGAGAGGTAAGGAGGTAAAGCGGCATGCACGTGGAGGTTACGAGAGGGATGGTGAATTATACTGAAAAAAAAAATATACATGTAAAGGGACAGACAGAGACAGAAAGGATGTGGGAGGCGGTGGCTGAATGGTTAGCTGCGTCCAGGATGAAACGGGGTCGATTCCTGCCCGCTGCCACAGCTGTTTTTTTTCAGTCACCGTCGATTTGTCTAAGACTACCCACATGCTGCCCTGAAGACCACCTATCAGCCCGGACTCTAGATTCTTTCTCTAAAGAGAGGCTCGAAAGTGAGCTCCAGGGGCCAGCATGTGTAAAACAATATGGCGCCACTTCAAACACATGCCTGTGCAATAACGGGCTGGGGCCTACCATCAGTATATATATATATATATATATATATATATATATATATATATATATATATATATATATATATATATATATATACACACACACACACACACACACACACACACACACACATATATATATAGAGAGAGATAACCTTTCTGTCTGTCTCTTTCTGTGTGTGTGTGTGTGTATATATATATATATATATATATATATATATATATATATATATATATATATATATATATATATATATATATATATATATATATATATATATATAAGAACAAGAAAAACGTAAGGAGTCTGCAAGAGGCCCGTTGGCCTATACAAGGCAGCTCCTGTAAGCCTAACTCCACCTAACCTCACTATCCATGAATTTTTCCAACCTCTTTGAATGTATATATGTGGTATTGGCACACACAACGTAACTGTGAAGCCTTTTCCACTCATCCACTACTATATTGCTATACCAATACATCTGTCGGAACCCAGAAGACGAGGAAACAGAGAAATGACAGATATACAACAGTGTAAACATCTCATAGGACAAACGATAACAAAAGAGGGGAAACAACGAGAGTAAAGGAAAACATACCCAGAGAGGAATGACAGATATACAATTGTGTAAACACCTGACAGGACAAACACTAACAAGAAGGGTGACATATACAACAGTGTAAACATCTCATAGGACAAACGATAACAAAAAGGGGAAACAACGAGGGTAAAGGAAAACAGATACCCAGACTCAGAAACAGAAAACAGATACCCAGTAGGCGTGGTCAGAATTGGGGACAACCATTCAAAAAGACTCTGAACCTGTGACGTCAGTCGTGGCGACATGTTATAAGCCAATAATTTAACAGAAAAGTCTGTGGGAGTCTCTTAAGAGTGAATCACGAATAGCAGGAGAAGTAAAACAATACAACATAATGAGCGAGCCAATGGGTGTGACAGGAAGTATTGGCCACTGGTTATGTAGAAAATTAAGGCGTGTCAAGGATGTAAGTCCGCCTCAAGCAAAGAAAAATGTGACCTAGAATTCAGTGGTATGAGCAGACCGAGCTTGGTTCTCGCCTCAAGCAGACCTGCTACTCACTCAGCTGAGAATGGCTATTGTGATCTTAAGCATGAGTAGAAATTCGAGAATCTAAGGGAAACCGACTGTATTGTCCTGGAGATTATAATGTAAGAGATGTGTAGTAGGATTGTGAGTGGGACAGGATTGTGATTATTTTATTGCGATGTAAAGCAAAGGTAGAGACTTGTAGTAGATTATACTATAGGAATGTGGTATTAGGATTTGGGAGGATAGTACATAATGATTGTGATGTAAGCATAGAGATACAAACCACTGCTTGTGGAACGACGAGTGTTATTATTATTGGCAACAATTGAGCACATATTGTAGTATTATGTTTAGGACATGTCGTTTGTCATATGTTGCATCCATTGCTGAATATGCCAGTGTTATGATCGTCTGAGCATAGAATGTTGCGTAAGGCAATTACTTTAATTTAATTTTAAATTAGTGTATATTTTCTTTTTCCCTTGTTTATTTATCCCCGAACACCAGTCCCCAGTAACAACTTAAACCGGATCACGCTACCAGGGATGCGAGACATTGAGATCATTTATTGAGTAATTAATGAGTGATAAAAGAATTGTTTTGATACAAGTTAATGCAAATGAAATAAAATATAAAGATTAAATACAAGAAAAGAAGGGTCCAAAACATCGCCTATGCCCTTGCTGAATCTCAATTTATCTAACTTAAAACCGGTGGTACGTATTCTACCTGGCTGTTTTACAACCGAAACCTTATTTACAAATATATACAGAGAGAGAGAGAGAGAGAGAGAGAGAGAGAGAATCTTTATTTCCAAGAATCTAATATATCAATTTCCCTTCCTGTTCTTTGTAATATTTTTCATACTGTCCTCCTGCTCTCTTTTTCTTCAAACTTTACTTCGATTCTTTTTACCTTTTTTTAAATGATCTCAACTTTCCTCCAGTAGTTAGTCTTTTTTCTTCTCCCTAAAAAATGACTCCCTTCTACGATACTTTTTGTTACCAACCAATCTTATTTCTCTTTTATTATATCACCGTTTTCTCCTCCTCTTCTTTGCTTACTTTCCATGCATCTCATGGTGTACAGCAATATATCATCTTTATTCTTCCTTTTCTCCTTCCCCTCTTTTTTTGTCTCTTCTGCGTCTTCCATCTCCTCCTCTTCCTCCTCCTCCTAGTCCTCGTCCTCGTCCTCCTCCTCCTCCTCCTCCTCCTCCTCCTGCTCCTCCTTCCTCCTCCTCCTTTCCATTTTTTTCTCCGCCCTCTCCTCCTCCTCCTCCTCCTCCTCCTCCTCCTCCTCCTCCTCTTTCTCTTCCTCTTCCTCCTCCTCCTCCTCCTCTTCACCCACGGTCTCCTCCTCTTTCTCCTATTCCTGTTCATGATTTTCCATGTTTCCATTTCTTTCCGCCTCTTCTTCCTTTCTTTCCCTTACCTCATTATTTTCCCAATTCTTTATCGTTTCCTTTTTATATTCATTTCTCTTAAATCATTTTTCTTGCAAGCATCTCCGTCTCTTCTTCCTGCTCATATGTTTTGCATTCAACTTATGTTCTTTGTTTTTTTACTTTTCCATAACTTCAATTTTTTTGTTCATTCGCTGTTTTGTCCTGTGGTCTTTTTGTATTACTTTCTTATTCACTACCATTTAAAATTTTCTCCCCTTTCCTCTCTTTTCTTGATTTCTTTATCTTCGTTTTCTCTTTACTTCTTTTTATTTCTATATTTTCGTCTTTGTTTCCACTATCTTCTCCACTTACTTCTTTTCCTTCTCCCACTCCTCCTCCTGCTGCTCCTCCTCTTTTTTTTTTTCTCTCGCTTTTTCTTTATCATGTTTTTTTTCTTCCTTTATTTCTTCTTCTTCTTCTTCTTCTTTTCCTTCGTCTTCTTTTTCTTCTTCTTTTTCTTTCTCGTCCTCCTCATTCGTGATGTGGGGCCAAGGCAGAGTGGTAGAGATTTAAGGCTGAAGCATGAGTGTTTCACAAACTGACGAAGATTTACTTATTCAAGGTTTCCTGCAGAGTTTGACTTGTGCGTTTTCTTCTTTCCTCTTCCTCCTATTCCTTTCACCCTCCTCCTCACCTTTCGTCCCCATTTTTGTATCTCTCTCATCTTTCCTTTCCTCCTTTCCTATCCCAGTTTCCTGTATTATTTCTTCCTCCTTTTGACTGTGCCCTGCGGGTCTCCTTCTTCCTTCCTATCTCTTTTTCTGTTCCTCTTTCTCAACCATTTTCCTTATTTTTTCCCACTCTCCTTTTTTTGCTACTGTCTGCTTCACTATTCTCATTTTCAATTCAGCTTCTCTAGCTTCATTTCCTTTGTCGTCCCTTTTTCCCTTTCCCTCTTCCCTCATTTTACACTCTTACTTTACATCAATTCAGTTTTCAATTCCCAGCGTCCTCTCTTCCTCTTCTCTCTTCCATTCTTAACTATATTTTCTTGCACTGATTCCCATTCCCCGTACTCTTCCCTCAAACCTTAGCAAATCCTTCCTTACTATGTTCCTCGCTTCTCTTCTCAGCCAATTATCCTTTCTCCAAACTACGATTCATTTCCCCGCTCCTCTTTCGACACTCAGCTTCCGGTTTTTCCTCTTATTTCAATTCATCTTCTCCTAACCCTTCTACTTTTCCTGTTTCCTATTTTCCATTTCCCCTTTCCACGCATCTTTCCATCTTCCTATCGTCCTGAGCACGTTTCCCATCTTCCTTTTCTGACACCACCCTTCATCTTGCTTCCGTTTTTCCTATACTCCTCATATTTATGCTTTTAACCTCCATTCTCCAACCTCTCCTTCCTACTCATCCTATACCCTCGACCAAACCGAAAAGCGTTTGAAAATGCGCCTAAAGAATCCGAGATCCTTATGTCTTAAGAAGAGGTTCGTGACTTAATCCCTTTTGGAATGTTACGTTTGTTAATTATTGTTTGATTACACCTTTATAATCGAAGCTAATTATTGTAGATAATTATTTTTCATATCTATACACTTTTTTCATAAATACAGCAGTTCTTTTGTACCACAATTCTTGTATTTTAAGTTAGTATATATTTCATTCCTCTCGTGTATGATATTTTTGTATATTCTAGCCGTCTGTCAGTTGTCCTTTATATTTTCTTTAGTGTTCTATATCTATATCACTGCCTATGATTTTTTTACTATATTTCATTTTGTTACATAACATTTTCTATATTCCTCCTTTCCCACTATCATGTGCTGCTGGATTCGCAGTTGGGACTGATATAACCACTCATACACATTTGAAAATGGAATGGGAGAGCAACTGTTTCACGAATATAACTCAAAAAGTATATTGATTTTTTTTCTTATGCCAAATTACGCTGTTATACCAATCTTTTCGTTTGTCATTTCCATACTTCCATTTTGCAACCAACTTCCCAATTTTCTATCTATTGTTAGCCTCCCTACGATACCTACACGATTTCCATCCACACAATAGGTCACCACAAGGGAGTAAAAACTGGAGAAACCACTATTTAAGGACTCAATCACAGCTTCGAACATAAAACCTTCCTTCATTCCTTTATCACTTCGTCTTATTCCTTTTATAATTTTTTTATCTCTTTTCTCCAACACTCCTTCTTGCTCACCCGTCTCTCTTTTCATGCCCTTTTTCCCTGCTCTCCCTCTCACGCACGCACGCACGCACGCACTCACTCACTCACTCACTCACCCTACTATATTCAATCTATATTTACCTCCTCTTTCCAATTTACCTCCTCTAATCATCTTTGTCATTTTAATCTTTGCATTGCTTCGCCTTCTCCTATTCCATGTCCTCTTTTTCTTCTTCTTGTTCTTCTTGTTTTTGTTCTTCTTATTGTTCTTCTTCATCCTGTCTTTCTTCTTCTTCGTCTTCTTCTTCTTCTTTTCCTTCTTCTTCCACTCCTCCTCCTCATCTCCCTACTCATCCATTTAGTTCGCCTCTTCCTCTTCTTTATCATCCTCATCAGTGTGTTCCTCTTTCCTATTCGTGTTCTGCTTTTCCCCGTTCCCCTGTTATTCGTTGGCGTCGTAGTTGTTGCCGTTCACTTACTCCTCTTCCTTCTCTTGTTAGCCGGTGATCTTACGTCGCACGCAATGATCATTAAATACCTCTTAACGTGTCAAGCAAGCTTTCCCACGCCAGAGTTCCATATTGCATCAGTCTCTCCTACTTCCTCACTCTCCCCTCGCCTTTCAATTATATTCTCTTTTCCTCCCTTCGTTATTTTTTATCTCTTATTTTCTACTCCATTTTACTCATCGTCGTACGATTCTTATTTTTTATCGACTTTCTTTTAGTGTTACCGGTATGCTTGTTTTAGTAATCGTGTTTCTACTGGTGAAGTTTCTTTGTTCCCTGTATTTTCTGCCTTTTACTCTATCTCAGCAACGGAGTGTGTGACTTTGGGTGTATGCGCTCCCACGCGCGAGTGTGTATGTCGAGGGTGGGGGTGAGGGGGGGGGGGGAGTGGAGGGGGATGTACACACCGTGTGTGGTCTATATCCTTTTCTCTTTCTCTATATTCCTACTCTTCTTCCCACTTCCATCAGTTTTATAAAAAAATTTTACCTCTAACATCCTCTCTCTCTCATCTTCCATTACACCTTTAACGTTCTCTCTCCTAGCCCGTTATGCATTATTTTACTTTCTCTCTTCTTATTACATCATTTTTTGCCTTTAGTGTTTCCCCTGAATCGTATATCATGCACAGCTTAGTGCTTCTTCTTTAACATTTTTTCTTCCACCGTACTTATTAATTCCTTGTTTATCATTAATTTGTAATCTCTCTTAGTGCACCCTTCTTTATTCCTCTACTACTTCAATAATAATAATAATAATAATAATAATAATAATAATAATAATAATAATAATAATAATAATAATAATAATAATAATAATAATAATAATAATAATAATAATAATAATAATAATAATAATAATAATAATAATAATAATAATAATAATAATAATAATAATAATAATATTATTATTATTATTATTATTATTATTATGTGAGACATGGACACTAAATGTGGACTTGGAGAGGCTGATTGATGCCTTTGGTAATAATTGTCTATACAGAGTCGTGGGATATCGCTGGAATGACTTTGTCAAACCGGCGACTAATCCGAGAGACTGAATCGACATATATTACCTGCACAGTAAGTCTCCCCAGCTCCGGGTATACGGGCACGTGGCACGTTATCCAAAAGGCGACCCTACTCATCGGGATGTCTCTGTAAGAGACAATTCCGAGTGGAGGAAGCC
This sequence comes from Eriocheir sinensis, assembly GCF_024679095.1. Classification (NCBI taxonomy): domain Eukaryota; kingdom Metazoa; phylum Arthropoda; class Malacostraca; order Decapoda; family Varunidae; genus Eriocheir; species Eriocheir sinensis. The sequence goes on from NC_066518.1 coordinate 22,779,994, forward strand.
AAGAGGCCGGCCACGGAGTTCGTGGCTTGAGCAAGTTGATAGATCCTGCCAGGAGGTAATCAGGATGTTAAGGGGGCCTGCGTGGAGACTCGCCCGGAGGGACCCCCGGACTTGGTGTCGTAAGGTGGGCGAAGCGACGCACCCCCAGGCGTATGTCGCTATTGATTTATTGTTATTATTATTATTATTATCATTATCATTATCATCATTATTATAATTATTAGTCGTAGTAGTATGGTAATTATTATTATTATTATTTTCATTATTGTTTTATTATTATCATTATTATTATTATTATTATTATTATTATTATTATTATTATTATTATTATTATTATTATTATTATTACTATTATTATTGCTATGCTTATCATTATTACTATTATTATTTTTTATTATTACTATTATTATTATCAAGATTATTATTATAATAATAATTATTATTATTATTACTACTATTATTATTATTTGTAATAGTAATAGTAATGTCCTTCTCAACATAGCTACCTCCCTTTTTAACCGTATATTCCTCTCCTCTTTTCTTATTTCGTATCATTATTATTATTATCATCATCATCATCATCAACGTCGTCGTCATCGTCATCGTCGTAGTTGTTATCGTCTTTTTACCTTCTACTTCTTCCCCTTATCCTCCTCTTCCCCATTCTCCACACATAAATTTCTCTTAACCCTTTCATCTTTAATGATTTCGTCCCATCTTTACTAGTTTCCTCTTGCCTGAATCCCTGATTCAATTATTTATACTACTTACCTCCACTTACTCTGCACCCCACGTCGTTCTTCTCGCCCAGCTCCACGGGTGATATTCTGGTTATGATTTCTATCTTGGTCGGCGGAACTGTGGGAAGAGAAGATGAGGAGAACAATAAGGAGAGATCGCAAACACTGTAATGTTGTTTTAGCACTGTGTGTGGTGGTGGTGGTGGTGACCGTAATAGTGGTGAGGTTGGTGGTGAGGGGTAAGGGTAGTGAAAGTGGAGTTCATGGAGGTGGTGCTGGCGACAGTGATCATTGTTGCAAGGACATTAGATCACGCTTTACAAATGTTATACAAAGACAGCGTTTCATTAAGTTTTTTAATATCAACTGTAGCATTTATATAATGTAGGAGTGTGAAACAAAGACGCAAAGAAAAAAACTCGAGAGTAAAAAGGAAAAGGGGAGAGAGAGAGAGAGAGAGAGAGAGAGAGAGAGAGAGAGAGAGAGAGAGAGAGAGAGAGAGAGAGAGAGAGAGAGAGAGAGAGAGAGAGAGAGAGAGAGCGGAGGGGTGGAAATGGAAGGGGGAACAGCGAAAATGGAGAAAACCTGGGAAAGAAAAAAAAGAGTGGTGGGAGAAAATAGAAAAAGAGGAAGGTTAGGAGGGAAGAAGGGAAAGAGGGTTGTCAAGGTAAGGAAAACAGGGTGATAGAGTTGATGAGGTGAGATATAAGGTAAGTGAATGGTGGATGTAGTGGTGGTGGTGGTGGTGGAGGTAGTGTGGGTGGTGAAGGTAGTGTGGGTGGTGGAGGTTGTGAAGATTGTGTTGGTGGACATGGAGGTTGTCGTGGTGGAGGTGCGTGTGCGTGTCCGATGCCATAAGGGTAAAGGATGGGAAGAATGTGAAGGTGGGAAGAAAGAGGATGAGGAGGAAAGAGGAGAAGCATTTTGCGCTTGGGCCATTGTGTTTATTATATTTTTCCATCTTCCCTTCCTTTCTTCATCGTCAATCTCGTTGTATTTCTTGTTGTGCCGAAAGATTCGACACAGGAGGAAGAGTAGTAGGGGGAAATAAAATAAGGAAGAGGAGGAGGACGAAAATAATAAAATAGGAAGAAAGGGTGATGGATTGGTTTGGTGATAAGGAAGAAAAAATGAACCAATAAAAAGGAGACAAAAAAAAGAAAGTTGGAGAAGCAGGACGAGGAAAGGAGCAAAATATGAATAAGGAAAAATAACGCAATCGGAAGGTAGAGGAGTAGGAGGAGGAGGAGGGGGGGGGAGGAGAATGAGGGGGAGGGAACATGATAACATGGAAACCTGGAGACATGGAAAGGCCCTATTGGCTTCGAGGTTGGCCACTCTAGTGACTGTGGTCGATGAGTGAGTGAAGCGATGCTCTTCTTGGCTTATGCTCCCCGTAATTGGTTAGAAATAGTTTTGACAGTGAAGACATATCTGGATGACACTTGCGCCACCACTTGTGATAAAATCCCCAGTTACTCGCATTAGACCACTGATTTTCAACCATGGGTATATTTACGGCCGTACCATTAGGCAGCCTCTAAGCCTTCCTCTTCCTCTTCCCTTAAACGGTGTCCCCTTTCTGCCGGATGCTATAAGGTGATCTCGGTCCCTTCCTCCGCTAGAGCTTCTTCCGAGTTGGGTTGGTAGCCTCTGTAAATATCTCTACACGGAAATATTGATAACTGAAGCATTTTACATATATTAGTGTAATCATACATATTTTTCAATGTATAATCACGAAGAAAATGGTTGATTGAAAGGCAAATATAGGTATAATTGGGAACATAGCGTGAGTGATAGGGTTGACATCCCTACGCGGCCCGTGTTTCCACGAGGCCTATGAGACGGGAGGCCTTGGGGATGGGGAGTGACGTCAGCACCCCTTGGTTTCCAACTCTCTCCACGCACACAGCCAGGGAGTCCACATGTGCCCGGCGTTATCACTTCTCTGCCCCTCGCTACCATCCCGTCAAGCAAGGAGCCGTTATAAAAGTGCTCGAGCCCCATCGGAGCTATAGGAAAAAACTACCAAGCTTCTTGAGTTGACCAAGGAGGCGTGTTGACACGGCAACTCGGCAAGGGTTAAAAATCATGATACAACCCTAAAGTCTTAAACAAAATTTTAAATAATTTAATTAAAAACTTTTGCAGATTCATATTAGGTCAAATACGTTTCATTATAATTCCTGGATCATTTATTACTATATTAATGAGAGAAATGCAGAATTGACGCATAAAATATGAGAAGGGGCTCACGAAGATGTGCCTATCTCGACCCCTTGCCAGATTCCAACAATTTCGCCCGTCAACACCTTTCCTTCGCTTACGGAGAGGGCCCCTAGAAGATTATGGTATGAGAAATTGGGCAATGAGCTTCTATAGTCGAGGAGGCTGCCTTATGGTACGGCCGTTACCCCCTTGGGGGTAAAAATGACAGGGCATGGGGTAAATGATTGCAATAAGTGAGTACGAATGCTTATAACATAAACACATAGATATGTCTTTTTTTTTCAATGAACTGCATAATTTCTTTCTCTATCAAAGTATTTTCTATATTTTTTGCAAAACTTAAATAATTAATGAGATTTTTTTATCATCGTGTTCATCAGTGCCTTTATGATGGCTATGCATTTTCTGTATGGAATTAAGGAGGTAAATGGCAAAATGGATCACGCCGGGAGGGAAAATCATGGAGGAAAGGTTGATAATCCCTACACTAAATCAAGCGCTAACGCTACACAGTAGAGGGAAGGGGGGCATTGATCTCTGTCACGGTAAGTGAGTACAGGTTGACCCACATTTTTTTTTACAGCTAAGGAGACAGTTCAAGGGCGTAAAGAAAAATATTAAAAAAAAGCCCGCTACTCACTGCTCCTGAATAGAGATCAAAGGGGTGTCCAAAAAGAGATATCAATTTCGGGAGGAGAGGTGTCCTGATACCCTCCTCCTGAAAGAGTTCAAGTTGTAGGCAGGAGGAAATACAGATGAAGGAAAATTGTTCCAGAGTTTACCAGCGTGAGGGATGAAAGAGTGAAGATGCTGGTTGACTTTTGCATAAGGGGTTTGGACAGTATAGGGATGAGCATGAGTAGAAAGCGGGGCCGCGGGAGGGGAGGAGGCATGCAGTTAGCAAGCTCAGAAGAGCAGTCAGCATGAAAATATCAAAAGAAGATAGAAAGAGAGGCAACATGGCGGCGGAATTTGAGAGGTAGAAGACTATCAGTATGAGGAGGAGAGCTGATGAGACGAAGAGCCTTTGACTTCACTCTGTCAAGGAGAGCTGTGTGAGTGGAACCCCCCCCCCCACACATGAGATGCATACTCCATACGAGGGCGGACAAGGCTCCTGTAAATGGATAGCAACTGTGCGGGGGAGAAGAACTGGCGAGACGGTACAGAACGCCCAGCCTAGAGGAAGCTGATTTAGTAAGAGATGAAATATGAAGTTTCCCGTTGAGATTTTGAGTTAAGGATAGACCGAGAATGTTTAGTGTTGAAGGTGATAGCTGGGTGTTGTCGAAGAATAGGGGATAGTTGTTTGGAAGATTGTGTCGAGTGGATAGGTGGATAAACTGTGTTTTTGAAGCGTTGAAGGACACCAGGTTCCTCTTGCCCCAATCGGAAATAATAGTAAGGTCTGAGGCTAAGCGTTCTGTTGCCTCCAGCCTTGAATCGTTAAGTTCCTGTGGAGTGGGTCTTCTATTAAAAGAAGTTGAGTAATGCAGAGTAGAGTCATCGGCGTAAGAATGGATAGGACAGTTCGTTTTGAAAAGAACATCATCAATGAACAACAGAAAGAGAGTGGGAGATAGGACAGAACCCTGTGGGACACCACTGTTAATAGGTTTAGGGGAAGAGCAATGACCGTCCACCAAAGCAGAAATAGAACGGTCAGAAAGAAAACTGGAGATAAAGGTACAGAGAGAAGGATAGAAACAGTAGGAGGGTAGTTTGGAAAGCAAAGATTTGTGCCAGACCCTATCAAAAGCTTTTGATATGTCCAGCGCAATAGCAAAAGTTTCACCGAAACGGCTATTAGAGGATGACCAAGAGTCAGTCAGGAAGGCAAGGAGATCACCAGTAGAATGCCACTTGCGGAACCCATACTGGCGATCAGATAGAAGGTCAGAAGTGGAAAGGTGTTTTTGAATCTTCCGGTTAAGGATTGATTCAAAAGCTTAAGATAGACAGGAAAGTAAAGCTATAGGGCG
>NC_066518.1:22989378-23041878 GCF_024679095.1 Eriocheir sinensis
AGAAGCGGGCGCTTAAGCTCGGGATAATCGACCACTTTGACTTAAGAATCGATAGATGAGGCCTGACATGTTTTGTCCGCCGGCGGCGGGTTGACCCACCGCGCCGACACAAGGTCGCTTTAACTCTAAATTGGTCTGGGGACTTTTTAGTTTAACCGGACCGCCAGTGGCATTAACCACTAAAGCTACGGTCCTACCTCCCTCGCGCACCGTGTTAAGGGTGGACTCTATCGCTAGCGTGTTGACACGACTAGGCCCTTCTAGACAGACGTCACAACCCACGGTGGCGTTAGGGACTGACACGGGGATATGCATTGCGGTTCGTTGGGGGATTTCATGATTCCCTACGACTATCGCATTGACATTTTTCCATCCCCTGCAAACGCCAGGTGGTGTTGGTGGTTTATAATGAAGTGAGGTAGTGCCCGCGCCATGCACCGGCACCGTGGAAAGAGTCGGAACGGTATGCACTACCGACTCAGGAGAAACATTTTCCCGACCATTGCTGGGTATTTCCTTTCTTTCCCAGGGAGAAGCGAGGCGCACAGGTTGATCCATGGCCTTGAAACATCTCCCTTGAAACCTTATTGTATTACTATCTGGAAGTATTACCATGCGGTTAGACCAGAGTGACGACAACCCAAGAAGACCGTCAGACGGCAGTGAACAGTTTGACGTCACGTAAAAATCCAAACGCATGACAGGGGTGTTTCGTCCCAAACTCACTGGCAAACTCACCAACCCAAGGATGTTAAGCCTGTCGGCGGTGACACCGCAAAGGCTTAGGTCAGAGGGTCGTAGCTGGCAGCGGCTTTCCCCCAGGTTGCTACCCTGGGTCGTTTTGGGGGCGGCGCTCGGCTTCCCCCGACCCCTTCACGAACTTTCCTGCTCGCTCTTTCTTTAACTGTAGCACAGAGAAACACTCCTCTGTGGTGTGGCTTAAAGTACCGTGGATAAAACAGGACTTGCCAGTGTTGTAGCCCTCGGCACGACTTTTTGAAGCGGCCGGGGTCTTCTGAGAAGCAGGTTTGCCTGACATCTGCGAGCCTCCCTTCTCCCTTTTTGCCCTGCGATCCCGCTGACGTTTTGTACAATAGTCAACCGTATGACCGTATCGCTGACAATAAGAACAGTGGAGCTTAGGCTTTTCGGTGGCGGACGCCACCACCGATGAGGACGCGCTAACATTAGCGGTCTTCTGTTCGACAGAGGCTACAGTGGGAACTGGCGCTCCGTCTTTCTCCTCAGTTTTGGTCTTGAGCTTAAGGACGAAATCGTGCAATATGTCAGTGGGGCCGTAGGCTAGGGATAAATAACTTTTTCGAAACTGGCCCTTGATGATAGCCATGTACATGAAAAATTCCAGAAATTTGAGTACATTAGATAGAGACATATTCTCTCCCTCTGTCCAGCCACCAGCTTTCAAATATGAGCCCAAATCACTAGACAACCGATAGGCATCCATTTGCCCGGCAAAAAGACCTTTACTCTCCACAGCTGAAATCAAATTGGTCACAGCTACATTTACGCCCTTGACGAGGCTGTGCCTAACATCCTCTCCAAAAGACTCCAGAAAATGTGACCGAAACTGGTCATAATCTTTGGTTTGTTGCGGTTCCATGAACGCGCTGGTTTTAATCTGGACCTAATGAAGGAGATTTTATCACCCGGTTCTGACACAAATGAGTTATTCATAACATCCTCGCATTGTAGGATGAAGTCTCTCGCACTCTAATCCGGTTCATTGTCTGCGAAAGCTTTGACTGATGCCGTAGTCGGCAGAAGTTTAATGGTGTTAGTAGTCATTGTGGATTGTTGGTTAGTTAAGTTATTACCTTTGTTATCATGCGGGTGGGAAGGAGAAGGAGGAGGAGGAGGGACTCTCTCTTGAGTTGACCCGCTCCTTAGGGTACGGGATTTGTCATCCTTTACGGTCTCTTCCGAATTCTGTACCAACTATTGATATACCTTGGTCAAAGCTTCTAACTCCGGGTCAGGTTGACCTGCCATTTAAAGAAAGGCATTAGTAAAATAAGGCTTCATGAGGAGAAATATGGTAAAAGGAAAAAGTATCACCGCTAAACTGAACTAAAGGTAATGATCATTAACCGCTAAGTGTGTGCTCACTCGCCCCAGGTGCTACCAAAACACATTAAAAAGAGGGAAAAGAATAATGAGTGAATACTCAGCATGATAAAAACACACAAGAAAGGAGAAAACAAAATGAATGACTATACTTAAAATGCGAACAATGTTCACAATTCAGGAAAAATATTAAACATCCCCCTACACTTGAATAAAATTCAACAGCCTAAGGGAAACTAGATACGGCTCCACACGGAGACACACACAGCACGTAAAAATCACCTGAAATGTCATCAACAAGTGGTGTATAGTGTTGTGTCAGCTACATGCATGTCGATACCATGAAAATGTGAAAACGGTGCCCTCGGCACTCCTCCGTCCTCGGCTGGCTTGCCCCCGTCCTCGACTGGCTTGCCCCGCGTCCTTGGGTGGCTCGCACTCGTCCTTGGAGCGGTAAGACAGGCGGCCGGCAGTGCCCGGCAGCGGGGAGGAATGGCGGCCGGCGTCGGCGCCTGGCAGCGGGGAGGAATGGGCGGGGGAGCACCACGCTCCTCCTAAGGTCGCCGCCAAAAGTCCGCCCTGGTCTGGCGAAGGTAAGCGCCCACCCACGACAGGCGGCGTCGTAGGCAGACAAGTGGGCGTCTCGGAATTGGTAACGAGACCCCTGGCAGCGGTGCGGTGAGGTGTCGCGCGCAACTCACCGGGGCAGGGAAAGGCCGCGGGCTGTCAGTGTTCTTCCACTCTCTCGTCTGTCTGCCCCTTGACGACACTTGCGACTGTTAATATGTTTGAGAGAGAAAGATAACACAGATTGAACACTTCGGAAGGTCCGGAAACCGCTGTTCACCACTTTTTTATGGGTTTTTAAGATTTTTTTTTATACTTTTCAAAGAGGTTGGTGTTGGGTGTTAAGTTTAAGGCGCGAACTGTTATCTCACGTCAGGTCCGGTGTTCCATTGCCTGCTTTCTCCAGTTGATTGAAGTGGTTGAGATAACACAATAGCCTTTACTTAAGTGATGTGTATTATGTTTTGGCCAAGCGAAGCCGTTAAGTTCACTTTGAGTTCACATAATTTACTCTCTCTCTCTCTCTCTCTCTCTCTCTCTCTCTCTCTCTCTCTCTCTCTCTCTGGTAGATTTAAACAGTTTGGTTGGCGTTTTAACTATATTAAGAGTCTTACCGAATAATTACAGGTTTTGTGGAGGAGTCGAACACCCACCCACGAGCAGTGATCTGCTTTCGCCCGCCGCCCGCTGATTTCTGCCGGCTTCTCGCGGCTGCAGGAACAATCCGGTGCAGCAGGCTTGTTGAATCAGCACCGTTCCCACGGCAAGGAACACCTCCTAAACACAACCTAGCACCTACGTGTTAGTAAACATCCTGTGGCGCGGCTGTGCCATGGTGTTGCGACATACAGTGACACATTCACATGGACATTATAATATACACATTACAAATGTATGGAAAAAGTTGGGAGAGACATAGGAATAAGATCTTAGAGGTAGTAAAAAGAAAATGCTTGGATTATCAAAATCCTATCGTAAGGACAAGAGTATGGTGTATAATATTAAAGACGAAGAAGGAAACGTAATTGTTGAACCAAACAAGCTAAACAAAATTGGCAAAATTATTTTAAAGACTGACTGAATTGTGGAAGTGAAAATAATTACGAACGTATAAAAGAAGTCGAAGAACCTGAAGTGGGAGAAGCGAAAGAGGAAAAATCACAAAGGAAGAATTGGAAGAAGCCCTGAAGAAAATGAAAAATGATAAACCGGGATGCGATGGTTTGTCAATAGAGCTGATTAAAGAGGGAGGCAACGTTTTGAAGGATGACATGTTGAGAATATTGAGTACAGCTTGGAATGAAGAAATTGTTCCGCAAGATTGGGATAAGACAATCATACTACCGATATATAAGGGAAAGGGAGACTCGGGACAACACTCTAGTTAGTTAACTACTTTATCTCGAATGATTGTCTCAAATAATTTACCAATAATTGAAGTTAAGCTGATTGGCCTGTAATTATCCGGTAATTTTCGGTCGCCTTTTTTTAAAATGGGTGTTGCGTTAGCCATTTTCCAATCACTAGGAACGATACCATGGTGCAAAGACATATTAAACAGCATTGTTAATGGTCTGAGTATATCTGTTGATATTTCTTTAAGTAATTTTGGATATATTTTCTCGGGTACTGGACTTTTGTTAGTTTTAAGTGACTGCAGCGCTTTGAGAACCGCATATGTACTGATTTCAAAGTCAGGGAGGGAATGAATGGGATTTTCAATTGTGTTAGGAACAGCAGCAGTATCGGTAGAATTACTATTAAAAACCGAGGCGAAATAAAAAACAGAGGCGAGAGAGAGAGAGAGAGAGAGAGAGAGAGAGAGAGAGAGAGAGAGAGAGAGAGAGAGAGAGAGAGAGAGAGAGAGAGAGAGAGAGATTCGGACAAATGAACAAGTATGGATACATAAAAAGAGAAGAGTATGAGAATTCTAGAAAAATATACATATTGAATAAGAAATACAAGAAGAGAAGAATTCATATAGTATCCCAGAAATAGGGAAAAAAAAATATAATAAGAAGAGGTGGAGAGTGAAATGGGAAAGACGAGTAATTTTTTTTTTTTAATATGAGGACAACGACGTGTTTAAGAGAGGAAACATAACACAAATGAGAGTTATGAAAGCTTCATGAAAGTAGAGAGGGGAAGGGAAGTAAGTAGAGAGCAGTTTGTAATATGGTGTTATATAAAAGGAAGCGGAAAACGTTGGATTCAGAAAGGGTGCGCACCGCGCATATGAGGATAGAAACAAGGTTAGGATACCCTCATGGGGAACACGATGAAGTAAGTTATGCCACATGAGAGAGAGAGAGAGAGAGAGAGAGAGAGAGAGAGAGAGAGAGACCTTCCTGGATTATCATAAAGTACAAATGAATGAAAAATATGACATTGTAAATGCGAACTTAATTTATGCCATGATATTAAAAAATAATTCCTGCACTGTGAATGGCAACGAAAGAACCAATCAAGAACATGCTGTAATAAGAGTTTAACTTTTCAGCAGAAAAATAAATTTAAAGAAACCTAAAAACAATATATATTCGACTTGTCTCTCTTTAAGTAGCAACACCTGCTTAACTTTAATGTATAAGTGCCTCTTATATACCATAAACACATTTTGGAGGCCAGGTGAACAACTGTTTGACTTTAATGTATAAGTGCCTCTTATATACCATAAACACATTTTTGAGGCCAGGTGAACATACTTTTACAGTCTTAAGGACTGGGCCAAGACTATATAAAACGAAACTATGTGATACAGGATGCGGTGGCTGAGTGGTCAGTGTGCGGGCGTTGTGAGCCTGAGGACCAAGGCTCGAGTCCCACCAGTACTCATGCACTGAAAAATTTCAACCATCGCCAGTGACAGAGGATTACCCACATACTGCCCAGATCTTTATTTAATCTTATCTTTATTGACTTTGGTCAAGTGGAGCATCTGGAGACAGCACAGGTCAAGCAAGATTCATATACCACGGCATCCACTATAAAGAAAATTCGCCTGCACAGATAACGGACTGAGGTCGTCCAAGAGACCCCTCAAGAAAGCCTACCTGCGCTATAGGCAGTATTTAAAAATATTGTAGCTGATTATTATGGTTGTAATGCCTCAGTGGTGTAGTGGTATGTGTGTGAGTACCTATGAATCCATTGCCCCTGTTCGTACACCGCCCACGCAGTCACCTTGCAGCCAGATGTACATCCTCCCTTTCAAGCTGGTCGATATATGGATACATACGGAAACATAGGAAAGGCTTATGTCCCTGGGTAATGGGTTCTTACCCACCACAGACTCAAGGGCCAGTGCGACAGCCATAGATTATGCTCCCAACTCTATATAGTGTATACAGAAAAGGAAGGGAATATATTTTAAGAGAAATACGGAGTAGGAAGATTAACACCAACTAAATATAGAAGAGGGAAAATTAAAGTTAGTCATATATTTATCCTCTTCCTCCTCCTCTTTCTCTTCCTCTTCCTTCTCATCTTCCTCTTCTTCCTCCTGCTCCCCGTTCTCCTCCTCCGCTTGTTCTTCTTCCTATTTCATTTTTTTCCTTGTTCCCTAATCCTTATCCCTGCCGTATATTTCATCATCATCTTATCATCTTTAATCTCTATATTCCAATTTATTATCATTGTCAGCTCATTGGTTCAGTTATATATCCATTCTTCCTACCACTCAAATTCATTCAGTTGCATGTATTACTCTATCCTTATAAAATTCCCTCACTCGATTTATCCTGTTATTCACATTTTTCATCTTTTCAGTCAGTCCATTTAGCTGTACACTTCCACTTCCCTTCCTCCTCCTTCTTCTTCTTCTTTTCCTCCTTTTACTACTACTACTACTACTACTACTACTACTACTACTACTACTACTACTACTACTACTACTACTACTACTACTACTACCACTACTACTACCACTACTGTTGCTGCTGCTATTTTTTTTACTATATTTATATTTAGGTTAGTAATTATTATTCCTGTTCCTCTTGTTCCTACTTTTTATATTTATTTATTTTCTACTTTCCTACCTTTTAACATTCCCATCCTGATTCGTCTCTTAACTCCAGTTTTGTCATCACTTGCTGCTTTTTTTCTTTCAACTCAAAAGGTCACCTCAACTTACACTCATCTCTTAATAATTTGCCACCATCGCTTTCACCTGCAACTCCACCGTTTCTTGCTGATCTTCATCATCTTCATCAATTGCTTCACCTTTACCTCCACCCCTACTGCTCTCACTCCTCTTTCACCAACTTCTCCGAGGGAAGGTATTATATTCCATTGGCGGGAATATCACTTATCGACGACTTTTTAGTAACCAATCTATTCGAGGGTATCCGGTTTCCATTTTGCATTCAATATGTAAATTGGAAATGATCCGTAAAGGAGATGCAGAAGGCTTCTTATCCTGCTCTGGCAGAACCAGGAGCGATGAGTGACTGTGTACTTGGGTTCGTGTATGTTTGATTGTATGTGTGTGTGTGTGTGTGTGTGTGTGTGTGTGTGTGTGTGTGTGTGTGTGTGTGTGTGTGTGTGTGTGTGTGTGTGTGTGTGTGTGTGTGTGTGTGTGTGTGTGTGTGTGTGTGTGTGTGTGTGTGTGTGTGTGTGCTGTTTTTTAATTTTTTTACAGCAAAGGAAGCAGCTCAAGGGCAAAGAAAAAATAAAACAATAATGGAAAAAAGCTCGCTATCACTGCCCCTATAAAGAAGAGTTCAGAAGAGTAGCCAAAAGATATGTCAATTTCGGGAGAAAAGGTTTCCGATACTCTCCTCCTGAAAGAGTTCAAGTCATAGGCAGGAGGAAATATAGATGAAGGAAAATTGTTCCCGAGCTTACCAGTGTAAGGTATGAAAGAGTGAGGATGCTGGTAAACTTTTCCATAAGGGATTTGGACAGTATAAGGGTGGGCTTGAGTAGAGAGTGATGTACAGAGGGCCGCGGGAGGGGGGAAGGCATGCAGTTAACAAGTTTAGAAAGCAGTCAGCGTGAAAATATCGATAAAAGATAGAAAGAGAGGCAACTTGGCTGAGAAATTTAAGAGGTAGAAGACTGTCAGTATGAAGAGGGGAGTTGATGAGACGAATAGCCTTAGACTCCACTTAGTCCAGGAGAGATGTGTGTGTGGAGTCCCCCCATACATGAGATGCATACTCCATACAAGGACGGACAAGTATATGTACAGCATCCGGGAGGGAGAAACGAACTGACGGAGACGATACGGAACGCCTTACCCCGAGGAAGCTGATTTAGTGAGAGAGGAGATATGAAGTTTCCAGTTGAGATTTTGAGTTAAGGATAGACCGATAATATTTACTGTAGAATAAGGTGACACCTGGGTCTTATCGAAGAATAGAGATAGGTGTTTGGAAGACTGTGTCGAGTTGACAGATGGAGAAACTGAGTTTTGGAGGCGTTGAAGGACACCAATTTCTTCTTCCCCCAATCGGAAATGATAGTAATGACTGAGGTTAAGCGTTCTGCGACCTCCAGCCTGGAATCATGTAGTTCCAGTTGGGAGTGTCTTCTATCAAAAGAAGTTGAATGATGCAAAGTAAAGTCGTCGGCGTATGAGTGGATAGGACAGTTTGTTGTGGAAAGATCATTAATGAATATCAAAAAGTGAGTGGGAGACTGGACAGAGCCCTGCGGGACACCACTGTTGATAGGTTTAGGGGAAGAATAGTGACCGTCTACCACAGCAGAGATAGAACGGCCAGAAAGGAAACTGGAGATAAAGGAACAGAGAGAAGGATAAAATCCGTGGGAGGGTAGTTTAGAAAGCAAAGATTTGTGCCAGACTCCATGAAAGGCTTTTGAAATGTCAATGGCAACAACAAAAGTCTCACCGAAACGGCTAAGATAAGATGACGAGGAGCCAGTTAAGAAAGCAAGAAGATCACCCGTATAAAGCCCTTTGCGGAACCCGTACTGGCGATCAGATAGAAGATCAGAAGCGGATATATGCTTATGAGTGTACCAGTTAAGGATTGATTCAAAAGCTTTAGCGGGTTGTGTGTGTGTGTGTGTGTGTGTGTGTGTGTGTGTGTGTGTGTGTGTGTGTGTGTGTGTGTTGTAGGTTCTGTGTATGTACTTGAAGGATGACGGAAACTCACAAGTCTCTTGAGCAGGTTATATTCTAGTGAAAACGAGTGTAGAGCACTTTGATAGAGCGGAGGGACGCGCCTAACTGGCTCAGTTGCCTCTGGGTACATAACTCCCAGACGGCGCCTGCTAGCTAACTAAAGTACCCGTTAGCTCAGGGGTTCTCAACCTGGTTTTTTTAGATAGTTACATCTGCTCAGAGGTGTGTGTGTGTGTGTGTGTGTGTGTGTGACGGAGGTATCGTGTCGGTTTAATTTCAAACAGCAAACGTGGACACTTGACAGTCAGCTCACTCAGCTAGCCAACAGACACTGATGCAAACGCCTTTTGTTTGCTTAAATGAGGTTAGTTCGTGTTTTTATTTTTATTCTGTATTGAATAGTCTTTTATATAGCTTTGGTTATAAAAAAGTTCCTCTTCTACAATTCCAGATATCGTTATGGCCTCATCAGCGAAGAAACGGCAGTATGATGAAAGCTACATTCAGTATGGATTCACTGCTATCAACAAAAGTGGGATTGAATTTCCACAGTGTGTATTTCACAACACAAAGTTTTCAAACGCCATCTAAACAGCTGTCATCCAAGTTTTATAAGCAAGAATGCTGCTTTACGCTTCGATCGTTCAGGACATTTCAGGCAACAAAATGAAGCTGGTTTGCGTGCATCCATGGTATCACTGAGAATTGCACAAGAAAGAAACCTCACAACATTGCAGAAAAGTTGATAGTTCCTTGCTGCAAAGATATAATACGTTGTGTTATTGGTTGTGATGCTGAGCAGAAGGTCACATCAATACCTCTCTCAAATGATACTGTTCATCGACGAATAGTAGATATGTCTGAGGATGTCAAACAACAAGTAATTGCTGAATTAAAGCACAACTCCTGGTGTTTGTGCGATACGTCACTGGTCAAGATTTCAAGGAAGAGTTTTGTTCTGTCATACCTTGAATACGACTACTAGAGGTGAAGACATTTTCAATGAAGTCTCATTGTTTTTTGAGAAAGAAGGACTGTCTTGGAATAATGTATGTGCATGCACAACTGACGGAGCACCAGCAATGCTTGGTCGTCGATCAGGATTTCGAGGAAGAGTGAATCAGGTGAATCCTGAAACCAAGCATCTTCATTGCATGCTTCATAGATCATCCAAAACTCTCCCACCTGATTTAAAATTAGTCCTGGATGATGTTAAATACAAGACTGTTTTCCTTCAAGTGATGAAGAAGTGTTCTGAGGTTCGCTGGCTGTCGAGTCACTGAATTCTTCAAATGTGACAACAAGCAAAGTCACTTGAGTTCACCAAGAAATTGTCAGACAGCCAGTGGCTGAAGCTGGCCTACCTGAGTGACATATTCTTACGCCTCAACTCATTTAACTTATCCTCCAAGGCCGTTTTGCCACAGTGAGTGATTTCATGGACAAACTTAGGTCACTGACCATAGCTGAGCTGGGGGGAAGGAAGTCAAAGATGGAAATCTTAGCATGTTTGAACACCTTGGTGAATCAAAATTGATTAGAAACCCTTTCATTGAGATAACATGCAAGAGGAGTTCTTAGAGTTGGTGAACGACTTGTTGCAAAAGATGCATTTGAAACACTTTAACCAAGTTCTGGCTAAAAAAATGAGAGATTTACCCTGTTGTATCTAAAGTAGTTCTGAACTCTTTGTTGATGTTCCTAGTACTTATCTGTGTGAGCAAGGATTTCCAAACATCGATCACGGCTTAATGGTTCAGTAATGGTTGATAAAGGAAATATTGTTTCATTTCTGCATGTGTAGTATCACTGTAAAATACTTGGAATATTCATGTTTCATCTCAATAAAGTAATAAAAATTTGAATAATTTCATAATATCCTATGTTGTACCATTGTACATTGAGTTAGTTACTAAATTACCATTTTGTTCGATGTCAAAAGGTTGAGAACCCCTGCGTTAGCTAACTAAAATACCTGATAGCTAACTAAACTAACCTCGTAACCCACCGCTTCATCCTCATATTCCTCTTCTAAAACTCGTAATCCTCTTAATCCTCTTATAAATCTCTTAATCCTCTTCCTCCTCCTCATAGACCTCTTGTAAACCTCTTAATCATCTTCTAAAAATCGTAATCATCTTTCAATTCATCTTAATCATCTTCTAAATCCCTTAATCCTATTGTTCCTCCTTATAAACCTCTTGTAAACATATTAATCCTCTTCTAAAACTTGTAATCCTCTTCTATTTCTTCTTAATCCTTCTCGTAAACCTCTTGTAAACCTCTTAATTATCTTTTTAAAACTCGTAATCCTCTTATAAATCTCTTAATCATCTTCCTCCTCCTCATGGATCTCTTGTAAACCTCTTAATCCTTTTCTAAAAATCGTAATCATCTTTCAATTCACCTTAATCTTCTTCTAAATCCCTTAATCCTCTTTTTCCTCCTCATAAACCTCTTGTAAACCTCTTAATCTTCTGCTAAAACTCGTAATCCTCGTCCATTTCTTCTTAATATTCCTCGTAAACCTCTTGTAAACCTCTTAATCATCTTCTAAAACTCGTAATCATATTAATCCTTTTTTAAATCTCTTAGTCCTGTTCCTCCTCCTCATAGACCTCTTGTAAACCTCTTAATCCTCTTCTAAAAAACTTAATCATCTTTCAGTTCATCTTAATCTTCTTCTAAATCCCTTAATCCTCTTTTTCCTCCTCATAAACCTCTTGTAAACCTCTTAACCCGTCCGCTGCGATTGGCATGGATTTGGCTTTCACTGGTAGCCTGTTAACATATACTCCCAGGTCTGTCTCTGCCTCTGTGGTGGATAGTGGGGTGTTTCCTGTGTGGTATTGATATGCTGGATATCCCCTCCCAAGGTGCATGACTACATTTTTCTTCAGAGAACTGTAGCAGCCACTTTTTGTTCCATTTATGTAGCTTGGTGATGTCTTCTTGTTGGAAATCCACAGTCAAGGGATTAATCCTCTTCTAAAACTCGTAATCCTCTGCCATTTATCCTTAATCCTATTATAAACCTTTTTAACCTCTTCCTTTTCCTCTTAATCCTTTTCTAAACCTGTTAATCCTCCCCTAATCCTTTTCTAAACCTGTTAATCCTCCCCTCCTAAACCTTTTAATCTTGATAACGGGGTGGAGGCTGTTGGTGTGTTGGCACTAACGGAGTCGATTCTGATGATGCGTTCGATATAACGGGGTCGTGGCTGTTGGCTGTTCGCACTAACGGGTCGATTCTGTTAAAGTGTTCGATATAACGGGGTCGATTATGTTGATATGTTCGAGATAACGGGGTCGATACTATTAATATGTTCGATATAACGAAGTCGAGGTTGTTGATATGTGCGAGATAACGGGGTCGAGGCTGTTACCAAGGATACCAAGGCGTGACGCACCGAGGAACGAAGGAAGGAGGGAAGGAAGGTATCCTCCTCATGAACCTCTTGTAAATCTCTTATTCCTCTTCTAAAACTCGTAATCCTTATTCAATTCTTCTTAATCCTCTTCTAAACCTCTTAACCCTCTTCCTTTTCATCTTAATCCTAATCTAAACCTCTTAATCCTTCCCTCTTACTCTTAAAACTCTTAAAAATATCTTAATTGCACTAACGGGGTCGAGGTTGTTACCAAGGATACCAAGGCGTGACACCCGGAGGAACGAAGGAAGGAAGGAAGGAAGGTACAAGCGTATCAATATGATGTGAGATAATCGGTATATTAAGTGATTGCAGCTGTTAATGTGAAAATTTACAAATATACACATTAAGAATACAATCTTAAAAAAGTACAATATCAAAGGAGTAAAGCGGGTCTGTGATTTACATTGTGGGAAAGTTGTGATGAACAAGAAGATGGTGGGGGAGTGAGGTGGTGGAGTGCAGTGCCGCGGTGCGGGAGGAGGCGGTGTCGTCTTCCGGCTGACTGGTAAGGTGCTAAGCCCCAGGTCGAACCCCAGATCAAAAAGGGTCAGGTCGCTGCTAAAAAGTGCTGATGGCGGAGGCGCAGGCAGAAGCGGTGTCGGCCGTCACTCATCTAATGGGCTTAGGGATGACCTGCTTATCCATGCAGCCGGCGAGACAAGATGGGAAGAGGCGTGCCGCGCGGCAGAGAGCATGGGAACGTCTGTCGTCTGCACTGCCTTGTATGGTGAGCGGCGTGCTGATTGCCTCAACCCATGGTCCCACCTGAGTAACGGGCCCTCACACTGCACTGCACCTGAACCGACTTCTCCCAGCAACATGGTGGTCGGGCTGGTGTACGTTGGGGGACCTGGGGCGTCGGATGGATAGAAAGGCTGCGTCGGCGTCACACTGGCCATTTCAATTCCTCAGTGTCTTCACGGCACCGCAAACGCACTACACTCACTGTCTGTCACCATGATTAAACGTGATATCACAAAAGGTACTTATGATGTTGAGATTTTGATGAAATCGGAGAGGGGGAAGAAGGGGAATGGTGTGAGGGCCAACAAAGCCCCCGGGCTACTCCATACGGAGCGCTGTGACCCACGTCTGACCTCTGTCAGGTCTGGGTTACAAGTGTGTTGGTGTGTGTGTGTGTGTGTGTGTGAAGGTACAGGTGTGACAACGAGGTCACAACTCCTTGCCTTACGTCGCGTACCTACTGTCTGCTAGGTGAACAGGGGCTACACGTGAAAGAAGATAAACCCAACTTATCTTCACCCGGCCGGGGAATCGAACCCCGGTCTTTTTTATTGTGAGGCAGACGCTCTATCCTCTGAGCTACCGGGCCGTGTATGTGTGTGTGTGTGTGGGGGGGGGGGTGCATGCTAGCTTGTATGTGTGATAAGTGTCCTTAAATGAGATTGTTCAATTTTAGTCACATTATGTATCCTCCTTTGTAATGATATGTAAAAATATTACCCGTTTTTAAAAATATAAAAAAACACGACATTGATTAAATATCGTCAAACATGAATTCTTCACTCTTTTTGTGATAAGATGCTGACATAAATGCCCCCTGATCAGATTACAGACAAAAAAAAATGTTGGAACCCAGCCGAAAATATAAGGTCCATTTGAATCCCTTTTCCATTCCAACTAATAATACTCAAACACTCATATTCCAAAACACGACACACACTCTACACCTTAATAATAAATGTGACATACAATCTCTTGCAAATAGGGTTGAGTTAAATGGAATTGGTTTCATATCACGTAATCGTTTCAGATTGACAAGTGATGGCAGGTGGAGGGATATACATGTCATATTGATAAAATATAAATATCGTGTTAGCTATGGAAACGGAGAGAAGGGAAGACAAACATGTTCGATAAAATGGTAAGTGATACTCTAAAGCTACTATAATAGAGGGAAGGATGATATGCCATATTTTGAAAATCAGAAGTGAGAAGGTACAGGTATGTGCAAATGATTGTAGAGGATATAGAGGGGGCAACATAAATGAATAATTATACAGATTTAGACAAACGTAAGAAGCGAAATAGCATTGGAAAATTTAGAAAGTATTACAAAAGTATGAAGAGGTAAACGTAGAAAACTCAAACCAAAGCACATCCATACACACATCACTATATACACAACGCATCCGCATCATTCGCCATGACTCCATTTCCACAAGGGAGGGGTGTGGGGTGTGTGTGTGTGTGGGGGGGGGGCAGTAACCGTTCCTTGTCAGCGGAAAAATCTTTTAATCTTTTGACCTAACCGGGGCTCGAGCCTGAACCTGTATAACTAGAGTATGACATGGCAGTGCCTTAGTTCACTGAACAGCGATAATGTGTGTGTGTGTGTGTGTGTGTGTGTGTGTGTAATTCACCTCCTGGTCTGCTGCGGGTCTCTCTCGAGACAGCCAGCCGTTCCCCTACGGAAAAGCACAGAGCTCATAGTACCGATCTTTGGGTAGGGCTGAGACCACTCACACACAACACACCGCGACAACGAGGTCACAACTCCTTGCCTGACGTCGCGTACCCACCCACTGCTAGGTGAACAGGGACTACACGTGAAAGAAGATTAACCCAACTTATCTTCACCCGGCCGGGGAATCGAACCCTGGTCCTTCTGGTTGTGATGCAGACGCTCTATCCACTGAGCTACCGGGCCGTGTTTGGGTAGGGCTGAGACCACTCACACACAACACACCGCGACAACGAGGTCACAACTCCTGTCATGACGTCGCGTACCTACTCACTGCTAGGTGAACAGGGGCTACACGTGAAAGAAGATGAACCCAACTTATCTTCACCCGGCCGGTGTGTGTGTGTGTGTGGGTGTGTGTGTGTGTTTGTTCCTGAACATAAATAATAATCTGAAAGAGAGAGAGAGAGAGAGAGAGAGAGAGAGAGAGAGAGAGAGAGAGAGAGAGAGAGAGAGAGAATTACATAGAATTACAGAGAAAATCAAACCACACAGACCCCATGGTCCAGACTAGGTGGTCTGTCCTTAAACCTAAGTGATTTTACATTAATCAGATGGCTCCAAAACGTTGCTTTTCTACTCTAGTTAATATTAAGTTCAAGGAAGTGATGGTCGAGCTTGTTTTTAAAGGAGTCAATCGTGTTACACTGGACCACTGATGGTGGGAGCTTATTCCATTCTCGCACTACAACGTTGGTGAAGAAAAATTTGGTGCAGTCTGAATTTACTTGTCTACATTTGAGTTTTATGCCATTGTTCCTCGTTCGCAAAGTGTCATCAATCATAAACAATTTTGTTCTGTCTACATTCGTGAAACCATTAAGTATTTTAAAACATTCGATCAGTTTTCCTTGGAGGCGACGTTTCTCAAGAAAGAACATGTTAAGGGTGGAAAGCCTTTCTTCGTAGGATTTGTTGCGCAAGGAAGGGATCATTTTTGTTGCTCGACGCTGAACACCTTCTAGTTTAGCAATGTCCTTTGCATGGTGGGGAGACCAAAACTGTACCGCATATTCCAAGTGGGGTCTGACTAAACTATTGTAGAGCGGAAGTATTACATCTTTATTCTTGAATAAAAAAGTTTATTTTAATGAAGCCAAACATTATGTTCGCTTTATTTGCTGCATCGATGCATTGATGTGAGAATTTGAGGTTTGACGCGATTTTGACCCCCAGGCCATTAACGCATTGAACGCTTCTGAGTTTAACGCCGCGCATTTCGTAATCGAACTTCTTATTTTTTGTTCCAACTTGAAGGACCTGGCACTTGTCTACGTTAAAGGGCATCTCCCATTTATCCGACCAAGCTGAAATTTTGTGCAAATCCTCTTGGAGGCTTTGCCTGTCTTCGTCAGTGAGAACCGAGTTACCAATCTTTGTGTCGTCTGCAAATTTACTAATGCGATTATTGAGTCCAACAGCCACATCGTTGATGTAAATAATGAAGAGCACTGGGCCAAGAACCGAGCCCTGAGGAACGCCACTAGTGACCGGCGCCCAATCTGAGTTAAATCCGTCAATCATAACTCTTTGTTGTCCGTTGCACAACCAATTCGCGATTCATTGGTTTACTTGACCGTCAGTACCTATTTGCTTTAATTTATAAAGTAATTTATGATGTGGGACTTTATCAAACGCTTTCTGGAAATCAAGATAGACTACGTCCATTGATTTGGTTACGTCATAAATTGAGAAGAGATCGTTATAAAAGGTTAGTAGGTTTGACAGGCAGGATCTTTTGTTACGGAAGCCATGTTGTGAATCCCCAATTAATGAGTGGCTTTCGAGGTAACTCACAGTTTTGTCTCTAATTATAATCTCGAGTAGCTTACCTACAATTGAAGTTAGACTAATGGGTCGGTAGTTACCTGGTATTTTTTTTGTCTCCTTTCATAAAAATCGGTGTCACGTTAGCCTTTTTCCAATCCGAAGGGACGATGCCTTGTCGCAAGGACATATTGAATACGGTAGTGAGGGAGGAGAGTATTTCGCTCTTTGTTTCTTTAAGCAGTATAGGATATACTTTGTCGGGTACGGGACTTTTATTTGTTTTGAGTGAATGGAGAGAGAGAGAGAGAGAGAGAGAGAGAGAGAGAGAGAGAGAGAGAGAGAGAGAGAGAGAGAGAGAGAGAGAGAGAGAGAGATTTAAGTAGATTTGCATAGATATTCAGACTAGGTGGTCTGTCCTTAATAAAACCTAACTGGAAAACCTATAAAATTTAATGTTCAATGCCAGTGATACTTTGCGTTTCGATCTTAGTTAAGATCAAGTTGGAGGAAATGGCGGTCGAGCTTGTTTTTAAATTAATTTGTCGCACTGTACTGGTCTATACTGATGGTGGGAGTGTATTCCATTCTTGAGCTACAACGTTGGTGAATAAAAATTTGGTGCAGTCTGAATTTATCTGTTTACACTTAAATTTTGTGCCATTATTTCTCGACCGGTACGTGTCGTCGATCAAAAATAATTGAATTTGTCCACATTCCTAAAACTACTGAGTATTTTTAAATATTCGATCACTTTTCCTGGGAGGCGACGTTTCTCAAGGAAGAATAACATAAGGGATGACAGACTTTGTCGTAAGGTTTATTGCGCAATGATGGGATCATCTTTGTTGCCCTTTGTTGCACACCTAGTTGTGCAATGTCCTTTGCGTGGTGGGAAGAGAGAGATTGTTAATTGTCACTAAAGTACCCTAAACGTACTTTTTGGAGACGATGGCAGACGTGGTGGCGGCGATGGTGGGGTCTTTGATGAAAGATTCTTCGTCGTCCATTCCATAAGTAAGGGTCCAACAGTCTCAAAACCAAATACACCTTGGCCCCTATTATCATTATCATTATTATCAAATTCTCTTTGCTTCTTCTCATGACACAATAACCTTTCCTAGCTTGCCTCCCTTTTCGTCCCAAACCTCATCCTCACACCATTCACTTTTCTCCTCGTCTTCTTCCCTAACTCTGTCTTAATATCCTTTCCTTATTCCCTCGCCTGACCTCTTCACAGCCCTCTCTTTCTTCTTTCTCTTCCTCTCCCTTCCTTCCCCTCCCTCCTTCCACTCCTGCGACGCAAGAGCTCGACCCCATCACATCCCATCGCCCTCAGCCGCTCCTTCACGCCGCCGACGCCCACTCTGCCGCCAGCTGTGCGCGACAAACGGAGGCGCCGCTCAAGTAAATTACGGTTCGTCGTCCTCGTTCACGGGCGTCAAGTGCCCGGCCAACCCAGTCCAGACCCGCCCAGAGCCATCAGAACCCTCCACACCCAAGTTATCCTTCCGCCGCCCCCTCGACCCATCAGGCTCTTCCCACCGCTGGCATCCTAACTCGTAAACTGTTATGGAGAGGCTGCACGTTCTGGTCATTTCCTCCCGCCGCCGCCGGTGGTGTCGAGAGGGAATCCTAGCGTAAATCTGTGAGTGTTTAAGGGCGTTCGTGGACAAGGAGTGTTACCGGTTGGGACACTAAGGACATCACGGCGTTAGTATGTGCTCTAGAACATGTCGTCGAGTCAGAAGGCTGTAACGAGAGGGAAGAAGAGGCTGGGGGTATCCATTAGCTGATCTCTTTGGCACTGCGAAGTGAACACCAGGTTGTGTGAATCTCACGACGAGAATGGGAAGAGAGAGACGGGGTTGAGGATGAGTGGTGAGCGGGTGAAGGAAATAGGTAGGGGTCAAGGGTGGGTGTGAGGAGTCGAGGGAGAGGATAGGGGTCAATGGGGGCATAATCATCGCTGTCATGAGAGTCTAGAGAGGGTTGCCGCGCCTGTCCTTGACGGAGTGTGTGAGAGTGGCGCATTACCCTGAGTCACCGCGAGGGTGGGGTGGGGCTGGTGAGGGTGCAGAGGACCCAAGAGACGCCGAGAAGAGGACGCGAGAGGGAGTGAGAGGGCGGTCAAGAGAGAGGCTGCAGTGGATTACCATGAGATTAACTCGGGGGTAACACCGACAATAATTTTCGAGTTTGTCTAAAAGATGTTATTCCATTATTTGTAGCTGTGACCTTTCCCTGCGGATACACAATAAAAGGGCTTGTAGGTACACACACACACACACACACACACACACACACACACACACACACACACACACAGACAACTTAATGCACATCGTTATCATACACATCCCTTGACACAATGGCACAGTCGGCAATAATAGTGCGAACTCCATTTAGCACGTCTGGGAACGCGAGAAACATGTCAGGACGGAGGAAGACTGAAATAGAACACGAACACATCGCTACATAACTTATTAATGGCGGTAAAAGCGTTCCTACATGTTATTCACATTCCGATGCCCCCCCAACCACAAATAGTACATGAAAATAGTGTAATGTTTAAATGTACTACGGTATATCACAATATATTTTTTTTTGAGGATCCCCCAAGAGAATAACCCATTTAGGCGGGAAAGTCAAGATTTTGGCAACTCTATTTGGAATACATGAAGACTGACTGAAAGTACAGACATATCCGCCACATGACATGTTTAAAGCGAAAAAAAAATCAAGGAAGAAGACACAGAAAACGAACAAGTTAAATGACCGTGTTCCCCCTACTATCTATAAATTATGAGTATTTTCCAAGATGTGATTACTGTTCTCCTCAGGGTAGCAGTGAATAAGAGAGGTAAGAAAAGAATTGTGGCATGTAGATCTCTTCACTCCCATGGAACACTAAGACCATTGGAAAATAAATAAAAGTACACATTACAGAAGGACCCATAAACCTTCAGACTTGCCATAAAATGTATCTTAAAGCCTTTTGAGGTCAGCCAGTGATCCAGTCAACATCCCATATAGTTAACATATCAGCCAGCCAGTAAGCTACGCAGACAACCAGGCAGCCATCCAAACATCCATACAGGATACGAGGCATCAGCATCCCATCCACTTCCACACTTCCACCCTTCCACCTGCTAGCTTGCCAGAAAACCAACAACCTGATAGCCAAACACCCTACCACCAAAAGACTTAATCACACACTTAGCCTACTAAACAAATACTTACTCCCCCCCCCCCCACCCCCCACCCGTCTCATCCTGCCAAATAGCCACCCCAATAACAAGTAAGGTTGCCTGCGAACCTGCCAGCCAGCCAGCCAGCGCTCGTATAGGTAATCAGTCAGTGACGCTCCCAGGTACGGTGGGCGTGGCAAGCTGGCCTGGAGGGGCCTATCGCAGTGTCATGGATTAAGGGAAAAGGTGACGAGAACGTGGTGAGAGTATCTGAACAAAAAAAAAATGCAGACAGACAGACAAGCAGACAGCAGGCAGTTAGAAAAAAAAGACACATAGTGGCGCCATCTTCTCTTGGCTCATGCTGCCCCCCGGAACTCGTTCTTGATTCACTTGGACGATTTCCTCTAAAGTCTCGGGGTTGATGGGTGGTCCTCAGGACAGCATGTGGGTAGTTTTAAGCCACTCGGCGGTGACTGAAAAATCCGAGGTGGTAGCATGGGGAGTCGAACCCGCGTCGTCCATCACGCGGTGAATGTGGCCCAGCACGCTACCACTTAGCCACTGCCTACTTGTCTTATTTATAGTATATTCAAGCAAGAGACGATTACTACGAGGCTGCATGCAGTGCTATCGTTTATTTACACAAAAATATCAATGGTAAAAAAATCAAGGGAATAATATCCGCGGAACTGTTACTCCCTAAAGAAAAATGTAAAAAACATTAAAAAAATCTTGAAAAAAAAGTCAGAAAACTATCCAGAGAATGTGGAAATATAAACAACAAAACTTTATTACAGAGCTTACCAGCGAAAAGTGCAAAATAATTAAAATTCTAGTTAACTCTTGAATACGGGGGTTTGGACAGCATAAAGGTACTGTGCAAGGATTTGTGCAGCGATGCATTATAAATTAGCTGAATAGCACTTTTGTTTAAAAAAATAATCTTTTACCACATAACAGCGCGAACACACACACACACACACACACACACACACACACACACACACGCTCCGGTGGCTCAATCGGAAGAGGGCGGCGGCGGTTAGAGCCCCGCTCAGGCCGGATTCTTTCGGTTGACTAGGAGTGGTTACTGTCCCCCCTTGAGCAAGGGGGATGGGGTGTGTGGTGTGTGAGATGCTGGCAGAACCCAGAGATCGACGATAATGAGCACTTGCTCTCGTCGGGAGGGTACCTGCTGGCGAAAGCGAGTCCAACTCGTGATCAGGCCGTGGTGAATTACACACACACACACACACACACACACACACACACGCGCGCGCGCGCGCAAACAAATTCAGCACACACACACACACACACACACACACACACACACACACACACACACACGCGCGCGCAAACAAATTCAGCACACACACACACACACACACACACACACACACACACACACGCGCGCGCGCGCACAAACAAATTCAGCACACACACACACACACACACACACACACACACACACACACACTGTTTCGGAACAGCTTGTTGCACTCCCAAACGACGCAGTTGGTAAAGAAATACTTCGTTGAGCCTCGTTGAACCTGTCGACATGCCCGTTGTTATGCTATTACTTCCTGTTCGTAGAGAGAGAGAGAGAGAGAGAGAGAGAGAGAGAGAGAGAGAGAGAGAGAGAGAGAGAGAGAGATTATGGTTGTCCATGCTAAAATACTATTTTGTTTCATTTGGTAGTACTTGTGTAAAAAATAAATAATAGGGAGAAATGGGAAAAAAAAGTTTACAACTGGCGAAGGTGAATCATAAACAACACTTTTCTATTTCACACTATCTCAAGCATAGTCAATTGCTTTTAATGCTGCATGACATCCACCATCATTATTTTCTTTTTTTTCTTTCAATTAATGGCCTCCTATCTCCGTCTCTTTATCTTTCCTTTATCTTTCGTCTTCTTCGAAATATAATGTCAGGGCTGTAATGCACGGCTTCGTTTCATGCCACTGCTACTGTTCATCTTGGTTGAAATTCTCATTCTTCCTCTCCTCCTTCTTCTCCTCTTTCTCCTTCTCCTCTTTTCTTCTTCTCTCATCTCTACCTTCACTTATTATTTTTTTCATTTTCTCCCTTTTCTGTTATTTTCCTCTTTCTTCTTCATTTTCTTCTTCTTCTTCTTCTCCTCCTCCTCCTCCTTCATCTCTTTTTTTTATTTCTTAAGGATTTTCTTTCTTCTTTTTCTTCGTTTTTTTTCCGATTCATCTCTTTATTTTCTCCTTCTCCTCCTCCTTCTCCTCCTCTGCCTCCTCCTCCTCTTAATTTTTATCCTCCTCCTCCTCCTCCTCCTTTTCGTCCTTCTCCCCCTCCTCCTCTTCTTTCTGATATATTTTTCTTGTCAGAGCTTCTCCTTTTCTTCCTCCTCTTTCTCGTCCTCCTCGCCCTCTGTCGGCTTCTTTATCTCCTCTTTTGATTATTCTCACTCCTATTCCTCCTTCTCTTTCGTCTTCCTCCTCCTCCTCATTCATCCCTTTCTCTCTCTCCTCCTTCCTTCCCCCCCCTCCCCCTTCTGCTTCCTATCCTATCGCTTCGTCTTCCACCACGTTTTCCTCCTCATCCTTCACCATCACACTATCCTCCTTCTCGACCCCTACCTCTACCTGCTCCCTGTCATCGCTCTCTCCACCGAACCCATGCCTCCTCAACCGCCCGCTTCCCCTCATTCAGCTCATCGTTCTCGTCCTCCTGTTCGTCCTCCTCCTCCTCCTTTGACCTTAACCTGCCTACCACTTCTACCCAGCCTGTCGTCTCCTCAACATCTCCGCCTTCTCCCACCCATTAGAAGCTAGAAGACATATCTCCCGGCAATTGTATGTAAAGACTACGAACAATTCCGCAGCACTAAGGAAAAGCCGAACGTCCAAGTAAGGCATTTTGGTCACAACATTTTACGGGGTCAAATGATTGATTTATGCGGTCACAGTATAAAGACAGGACCGCGTTTTTCAGTTCCAGAACTCTTAAGTTTGGCGACACCGCAAGTGGCGTAGGCATACCCACTAATCTTGCAAAGTCACACACTGTATTTGATCCAAGCGAATATAAATGGCGCGATCAGAGATGTAAGAATAACGTTCTATCTCGTGAAATTGAAAGACTTTGTATGTGTTCATGAATATGCAGGGATAATCTCGAATCATATATATGTGCTCAGCAGCACAGGACCTCTTAGAACTTTGGAAAACGTTAAAAAATGAAACTCATCAAGCTGGAAAAGTGTGCATTGAAGAGTGCTCGAGATCTAGGAATGGTTTTGGCTCAGGGGAGACGCTGGAAACTAATGAGCCAGGGTTGCTGGGAAATGGGAACAGTACATATAGGATTCTGTCGCTTACGTCAGGAGTCTCACTGAGGATGCTGAGGGCCATCTCAATGCAAATGACCTCCGACTTGCTTACCGAGGTTTAAAAAGTCTTCTCTCCGAACCTCCCTCTCGGGTGAGTGCTATCAGAACAGATGGTTGTCTCATGTCAGACATAGATGGGAAGAAGTCTCATTGGGTTGAACATTATAAAGGCGGAGAGATTGCGAGAACTACGCTCGCCTCCAATGCCGAAGGTTCAGGATATAAAATGATAGGTATCTCAGGAAGTGGGAAAACAAACACTTGCTAACTTAACATTAGGTTTATTAAATATTAAATAACAAGTTAATAACACTGACAAATCCTCCAACACGTACAATAATCTAACCGTCTAGCATCCTCTCCACACAAATGATACTACCTAAATAGTAATCACTTTACAAGCAGTTAAGAAAAGAGCACGAATAATCACGGGAGATGAATGGTAGAGAAGGTTAGACTTAACTGGTGCGGAGTCGTATACACAACCGAGGAAACACTGTGCACACAATCACCACAAAGGTGTAACAAACATCAATAATGAACTCCCCCAAACACGTAACAGTGATATAACTGTCTATTACTCCTCACCATAGTAGTACAAGTATAGCAACAAAACAGCCTTTAGGCTAACACTGTGGGGAGGTTAAATAGAACAAGGTTAAAGATCACCTGGTGTGGGATCGTGACAGTAGCACAGATATAACGTAGCACAGATATAACGTAGCACAGATATAACGTAGCACAGCTCAAGACGAGACCAGAGGCGGCAGGATAAGAGTTCCGCCCCCTCTCTATACAGCGGCTTGAACAGGCAGAGAGATAATCACTTCAGCCCACGAAAGTGATGTCTGCTGAGTGAAGACCTCAGCGGAGTGGTGTGGATGTATGTTGCCGGCAGAAGGCTGGAGGTCACTGTCGATAATAACAAGACGGGGATCAGTCAACACCACCGATTCTCCTCGTGGGTTCGAAGCGTGCATCGGCAACTCACGTAAAGCATCACGCGTAGATAAGTGGTAGCTACGGTGGCGTGATGTTCCTACGCACACAGAAACACACACACACAGTTATGTGAGGGTTGCCGGCTGCCCTTACAAGCATTTTCAACAGGTTTACATGGCGGACACAACGAGTGGGCAGCTACCAGTTGCTGAGTTGCAGGTGGTTGCTGCTGATCCACATATCTACAAAAGATCACCCAGAGAGGCTGCGGCATGATTGATGGATGGAAAGATTCATGTGTGGTAACCCAGGTAACCCTGGTAACCCAGCATATGATAACCCTGGTAACCCTGGTAACCCACATGACGATGTGTCTCGCGGAGCTGTCCTTCGGCGCCAGCCTCCCTTTTTCACCAACATCAGCCACCCACGAGCTGTCACTCTACCTTAGCTCCTCCTACGCTAGGGCAAACGCCAGACCTAAGACAAGCAGTTATCTAGGCCCCACCTCGTATGTTATGTGGCCACCCTTTGGGCTCCTCCTTTATCCTCCTCGAAGACTGCACATAAAATAGAGAACCTGAGCAAGAAGAGACATTTAGAAGCAGACAGACAGAGCCGCAGACACAACAGCAGAAGCAGCAGGAGCAGCGGCAACAAACATAAGAAACCAAAAAACAAGAAGTCAAGAAACCAAGAAAGAAGAAGTCAAGAAATCAAGAAACAAGAAGTCAAGAAACCAAGAAACAAGAAGTCAAGAAACAAGAAACAAGAAGTCAAGAAACGAGAAGCAATAAGCTCAAGAACCAAGAAGCAAGAAACCAAGAAACAAGAAGTCAAGAAACAAGAAACAAGAAGTCAAGAAACAAGAAACAAGAAGTCAAGAAACGAGAAGCAATAAGCTCAAGAACCAAGAAGTCAAGAAACCAAGAAAGAAGAAGTCAAGAAATCAAGAAACAAGAAGTCAAGAAATCAAGAAACAAGAAGTCAAGAAACCAAGAAACAAGAAGTCAAGAAACAAGAAACAAGAAGTCAAGAAACGAGAAGCAATAAGCTCAAGAACCAAGAAGCAAGAAACCAAGAAACAAGAAAGAAGAAAAGAAGTGTCAAGCTCAAGCCCTGCTCCTCGCTCGCTCCTCGCTCAAGTTGCTGACTTCTGTAATGTTCGTTAGTAGAAGTGTGAACCAAAGAGACTAGTTCGTGTGCGGCAGTAGATTAGGGATTTTAGGCATTACATATCTTTAGGTTATTAGGTTTTATTATTTATGTTGTGATTTTTATGTGTGTTGTAGGAGCAGAGATTACTGTTCCCGTTTTCTATGTTGTGTTGTTGTGTTGTGTTATTGTGAGTTCGCGAATACACTCGCCCCGTTATACAAGAATAGAGAAGTACCGTGCGTCTCTGAAAGATTCAAGAGTTTAATAAATAGATTAGTGTATACATCTTTAAATACCCCAGAACTCACGTACTTCGGCATACGTTACGTTGTAACCACAAGTAAACCCTAATAAGAAGGGTCAGGTTACAATACTGGTGGAAGCTTAGCGGTGGGATATTTGAAATGTTACTAGTTAATGCAAAGCGAGAGGCGCTCTAGCGACTCTTCCAGTAGTACAAATACGTGCTGTAGTCCTGTTGGTGGTAGTAAGTGTTCTAAGTGCTAATTGGTTCACGGATAGAGAAGCTCATATCTGCCAGGGTTACTTTATTCATAAAAACATACACAGGTCATCGAGACAAACACACCACATAGAAAAGGTGTTTGTGTGTGTATGCGTGTGTGCGAATGTTGTACTGTGTAGGTTAACATTTAAGTGTTGGTGTATGTGTGGAACAATGTGTAGAAGTGGACAACAAGAGGACATGGATGGACAGTCAAAGATAAACGAGGAACAAGAGAGACAAACATCGAAGACGCACAAGACAGACAGGGAAACAATGAAAATACACTTAACGAGTATGCGCTGCAACGCCCATTTTCTTATCAGTCACCGGGGAGGAGGATCACGCGACTTGAGCGGTGACTGCTACAGATACTCCCCCCCAGTGACGAGGAAGGAGGAACGAAATCTTCCCTGGTGTGGGGGCGCTGTGACAGACGGTGTTGCGTTGCGGTGAGTAGCGTTGCGCGGTGAGTTGCGCTGAGTTGAGTTGAGGTGAGCGGTGAGTTGCGCTGAGTTGAGTTGAGGTGAGGTGCGCAATGAGTTGTGCTGAGTTGAGTGGAGGTGCGCGGTAAGTTGCGCTGAGATACATTGCGTTGAGTAGAGTTCAGCTACGGTGAGTCGAGCTGGGGTGAGTTGCGCGGTGAGGACAGCTACGGTGAGTCGAGGTGAGGTGAGTAGCGCAGTGAGGACAGCTACGGTGAGTAGCGCCAAGGGCCTCAGTGGCTCAGGGAGTGAACCAGTGTCCAAGAAGGCACTGTAACACATCACTGTACGCTTAGTAGGTAACACTGTAACACTAACTGTTGCTGGGGACATGCTGCACTGAACTGTTGGAGACACTGCACTGTACATGAGGATCCACAGGAGAAGGGTAACCCAAAAGGGCGGTGATAAATCCAGAGGGCAGCCAGTAATCCCAGTGGGGTGTCACACTGTGTTTGCGTGTGTCTCTGAGTCTGTGTGGCGTGTAGACTGAGTCTGTGTGGCACTGTATGTCTCAGTAATGTGTCACACTGTGTCTCAGTAATGTGTCGCACTGTGATTGAGTGTTCACTGAGTCTGTGTGCGTGTCACACGGTATCCGTATCTCAGTCGCCGTACCAGCTGGGAGACAGGGAGGAGGAGGGGTGGGTGGGTGGTTGAGCGCCGGGAGGAGCACCAGGGGGCACAGAAGGTGCCTGAAGGGCGCACAAGGGGTGCCTGGAGGAGGCGCTGAAGGTGCCTGGAGGAAGCGCTGGGGGCAGAAGGCGCCTGGGGACGGGGCACAGAGGGTGCCTGGAGGGGGCACAGAGGGTGCCTGGAGGAGGCGCAGAAGGCGCCTGGAGGAGGGCACAGAGGGTGCCTGGGGGAGGGGGGGGGGAGAACCTTGAAGGTGGCAACTACGCCCACGGCGTAATGCTTCTCTTGACCCTGGGACTCAGCCTCACGAACCCCAAGTGGTTGTGAGGATTTTTGACCCAGGAGAGGGCGGACGAATGGACAAGTTACCCAGCTCAGGTCCTCCACTCAGGAAAGAGTGCCCTTAAAACGGCACCGGTTATAAGCCACCTTGAACCATAGCAACACTGCGGGGTCACCAATTGTTGGTGGTAGCGAGTGTTCTAAGTGCTAATTGGTTGATGGATAGAGAAACTCATATCCGCTAGGGTTACTTTATTCATAAAAAACATACACAGGTCATCGAGACAAACACAACACATAGAAAAGGTATTTGTGTGTGTATGCGTATGTGTGAATGTTGTACTGTGTAGTTTAATATTTAAGTGTTGGTGTATGTGTGGAACAATGTGTAGAAGTGGACAACAATAGGACATGGACGGACAGTCAATGATAAACGAGGAACAAGAGAGACAAACACTGAAGACGTACAAGACAGACAGGGAGACAATGAAAATACATTTAACGAGTATGCGCTGCAGCGCCCATTTTCTTATGAGTCACCGGGGTGGAGGATCACGCGACTTGAGCGGTGACTGCTACTGTCCTATTCCTTTGTGGTGGTGGGATAATTCATACATAGCCATGCCTGATGGAAACGTTTCAACCACAGTTGTCAGTTCTTCTGACTTGGCAGATATCATCAACGCATAAATGATACTGATAACTTCTCCCGAGTGGTAGGCTTACAATATTATGGCGGTGGAGAAATAACGTACGCTGCTTACCCCAACACCATTTGTGCAACTGACTCTAAACAGTGGATTAAAGATATAGAAAGTAGAACAGCAAATAATTGGACCCAAACTGGTAAAATAGAGTTAGCCAAGCAGTACTCCATAGGTGCTCCTCGTTCATTGATAGTGTGTACTACAGATGAATTTGGTTATGCTTGGAACAAAGTAAAGGAGGAATTTTTAAAAGTCTTTACGGAAATAGACTCCTATGATAAGTGGCAGAGTAGTTTAGCACAAGCCAAACGAGAACCAGGAGAAACGATCAACCAGTACCATGTGCACCTATATGAAATACTGAACAAACTGAAAGCAGAAGAACTTGATCACACACCTGCTTCCATCCGCATCATGACTTCCACGTTTATGCAGGCCTTGCCCCCCAATTTTAAGTCATTTGTCACGAAAGAAGACAGGTCACAACCAATTGCCCTCTTCAGTAAAGCCCTTAGCTACATAGAAAATAACCCACAGTGCAAACTAAGAGATCAGGATGTAGCAAAAGAGTTGAAGAACACTGTAAACGTGGTAGCGAAAGAGACTCGGTTACAGTCAGGCGCGACCCCTAGGCGTAACTTCAACCCTTGGCAAGCTCGACCATAATCAAGGCCTCAACCCATTCAATGTAATAACTGCGGCAGGATGGGCCACATTGCAAGACACTGTCGAGCGGGGTGAAAGCCATCATGTACCAACTGCAATATGAATAATCATTGGACTGCATCATGTCGGAAGAATAAGCCAATGCAAGGCCCAAGACAAAATAAAAACGTCAATTTCCGACCGAGGACGTAAAACCACGGGTCACAGAGGGTCATGATAGGCATTAGTCGAACAAATAGTAATAAGTCAGAAACAGAGGGAATAATTGGCACTAGTTGGACAACTAGTAATAAGCCAGAAAAGGAATTGTTAGCTATAAGAATAAAAATAAGACAAACCAGTGGACAGTATAGAAAATTAATAGCTTTGATAGACACGGGAGCATATACCAGTTTAATAGAGGAAGACTTTGTGAAGCAGTTTGATCTTTATGGCGAACTAGAGGACACACCTGCTAATGTATGCTCAGTGAACGGAGACAGAATTCATAATAAGGATCGTGTTGAACTCACCTTGAAAGTAGGGAGTAAGCTTAGTAAACAGAAGGTTGTCCTTACACAAGGCCTCCAGCTTCCTACCCTTATTATTTTAGGAATGGATTTCCAAATGGGAAAGGGTCAAGTGCATGTCTTAGAAATAGAGAACGCCGCAACTGAAGTTATTGATGAGACAGACATGACAAAGTGTAAAGCGGTAGAAACTGTTGTCCTTCACCCTGCCGTTACGGGATACATGATGCTTAGAACCTCTCTAACGGGAGTACAAGATGCGCTATTCAGTCCGTGTCCCGGTAACCCGGTCGCGCGTGTACTGTGTGCTCCAGCGTGGTGCGATTAATTCCATCTGAAGAAACTCACACCTCAGTGTTTATGGTACGATATATATTAATGTGGAACAAGAGACCATAGAAGTTAACGAAGATAGTACTTTGAGTTTCGTACAACCTTTACAGCAAGATAACTATCAGAGGAAAACCCCATCAGCTTTTGTTGGTACAGTAGTAGAGAAACAACCAGGAGTACAGGCTATTAATGACAGTAAAATCCCCAAAACGTCACGCGGGAATGAAGCGCTTTGCAAACTAGTGAATAAATATCCTGGAGTCTTTTCCACGGAACAAGACCCTTTGACGGTCACTCCTAATTTTATTCATACTATTCAGCAAACCACAAATGAAGTCTATCGAAAACGTTATCCCATTCCCGTCATTTATCATGAACAAGTGGAAAAACAGCTCATTGCTCTACAGGAACAGGGTATTATCCTCCCTTCACATTCCGCTTATAATGTACCTTTGATTCCTGTCCCCAAGAAAAATGGAGGTTTACGACTCTGTCTAGACTTCAGAGCACTCAATACTACATTAAGAGATGATAGATACCCTCTACCCAATATACAACAAATGTTGTATCAGCTGGGAAAAAGTATGATTTTCACATGCCTGGATCTTAAACAAAGTTATCACTAGATACCTTTGGATGAAGACAGCATGGAGAAAACTGCGTTTTCCTCATCTGCTGGACATTGGGAGTTTACTTTCCTACCTTTTGGATTAAAACCAGCCCCCTCCTGTTTTCAACATATTATCAACTCAGTATTAGTAGGGCTTGTAGGAAAGAGAACACTAGTATACCTAGATGATGTCATCGTCCTAGGAGAAACATCTGATGAGCACATCGCTAACCTAGAAACCTAGCAGAGTAGCAGAGGCTAAGCTTACCTTCAAGATGGAAAAATGTTATTTTTTCCAGCCAAAAGTTGATTACTTAGGATATGTCATTAGCGCCAAGGGTTTACAACCCCAACCCTACAAAGTACATTAGCGCCAAGGGTTTACAACCCCAACCCTACAAAGTAAGACACGTAAGACACGGAATGACCTTCAGTCATTGCTGGGAATGCTCATGTATTACAGGAAGTTCATACAGGCATTTTCTCAGATAAGCAGACCTCTAACTCTTTTGTTAGGAGGTAGAGATAAGAAACATAAAAATAAAGATAAAACCCCCATCCCATGGAGTAATAAGGCTTAAGTTGCTTTTGATACCCTCAAGGAAGCACTAGCAAATCAAGTTAAGCTACAATTCCCTGATTTTTCCAAGAACTTTGTTTTCACTTCGGACGCCTCAGACACCTGTATAGGTGGTGTCCTTCAACATGAAGACGATAGTGGTAATTTACGCCCCATAATGTATTTTTCGAAAACCCTTAACTTGGCTGAACGGAATTATAGTACAATTGAGCGTGAAACCCTAGTAGGAGTATACGGGCTTCAAGTCAACCGCCCTTTGATTTTGGGTTATCATGTAGCAATCCATACAGATCATCGCCCACTAGTTTAGTTACTCAAAGTACCAACCCTGAACGGGCGTATAGCTCGTTGGCAGTCACTTTTAGCAGATTATGTTCTCTATCAAACACTTACCTGGTAAAGAAAATATAGTAGCAGATTTCCTATCACGATGCAAGGTAGAAGACGGCGTTATGCTGGTAGATCCTAGATCTAAGGTTATGACTATTGTCTCAGGAGATGACGACACTACTGTATGGAATGTAACTGAAATTATGACGTTGCAAGATAGCCATGAAGCTTACGGCCTCATGAAGAGAATGCTCAAAGATGGTAAATCAGTTAATGAAGTGGAGACGGCACTAAAGAGAGAGAGGGTAAAACTCAGAGTACCACTAGAAGAGTGTAAGTTGAAGGAGAATCTACTCTATCGAGTAATGAGAAACCCCTACGGGGAAGACACATGTGTAGTCTTTCTACCCCCTCAGTATATCTCAAAAGCGATAACGTTAGCGCTGGAGTAGGTAGGAAGACACCTACCGAACGGGCGCAAGTCACTCCCAGTGAGGTATATATGGGAGGTGAGAAGGGAGCTGAAGCCCTTCAAAGACCCTTCCCATGTCCTCACTAACCGTTACCCTATTGTCTCACCAACACCGGAGAGTAAGTAGTTCAGCATGCTCTCTAAAGACAGATCCTTTCTCTATCCACACCACACTACATTCACACAACATATACACCTTTTCCCAAAATTCAAATTTCAAAATGGCGCACCTTCACCTTGCCTCGGAGTCCCCGCCTGGGGGGGAGACCACAAATTCCCCCAGGGAGGACCCCCCTTCTGCCTGCCGACCCGAGAGGTGTCTTGATAAATTCTCGAACCTCTTTCTTCTCAATTTCTGCAACATTCGCGGTCTTCGCTCTAATTTTCATTCTGTGGACCATCATCTCTCCTCCTCTAAACCTCACCTTCTCTTCCTTACCGAAACACAGGTTTCTGAGGCTACTGACAGCAATCTCTACTCTGTTCCCTCCTACTATATCTATCCTAAATTTCAATCCAAAGCTGGATTTTGCGCCTACGTGCGCAACGACATCACTTGCTCTCGTGCCCACGACCTTGACTCTTCTGAATTTTCCACCATCTGGCTAAGACTTCATTGTCATTCTATTACTAAATACATCTGTGCTGTTTATCTCTCACCTAACTCTACTAACTATGTAAAATTCTTGACCCACTCTCCCGTCGCTGAAATCACCATCCTCGGAGATTTCAATGTTCACCACCTTCTTTGGCATTCATCCTCTTTCACTGACCAGCCTGGTGAACAAGCCTACAGCTTTGCTATCCTCAACGATCAAGAGCAGTTGGTTCAGCATCCTACACGTATTCCCGACCGTCTTGGAGACAGGCCCAACATTCTAGACCTCTTCCTTACCTCTAACCCTTTTGCTTACTCTGTCAAACTGTTCTCTCCGTTGGGCTCCTCCGATCACAACCTTATTTCTGTATCCCGTCCAATCGCTCCTGTACACCCTCTGGACCCACCGAAGAGGCGATGCTTCTGGCATTTTGCTTCAGCTCGGTGGGACGACCTGATGATGTACTTTTCCGATTTCCCGTGGAATGAATATTGCTTCCAGGAGCGAGACCCCTTTGTGTGTGCTCAACGCATCCCAGAGGTGATTGTCTCTGGAATGGAGGCATACATTCCATGTACTTTCTCAACTCCTCACGCTAAAAAGCCTTGGTTTAATCACGCTTGTTCTCGTGCTGTCAATGATAGAGAGGCAGCTCACAAAAGGTACCAGCGCCTTCAAACTAATCTTGACCATGAACTTTACATTTCTGCCCGGAATCGTGCCAAATCTATCCTCCGAATAACCAAAAACTCTTTTATCAATAGAAAATGCCAAAACCTTGCTATCTTTAACTCTTTCCGTGACTTCTGGCATCTAGCCAAAAACATCTCCTCCAACTTCGCTTCTTCATCTTTCCCTCCAATTCTCAGTCCTGACGGCAACACTGCCGTCTCATCTAACTCTAAGGCTGAACTCTTCTCTCAAACTTTTTTTTCTAAAAACTCCACTCTGGACGATTCTGGGCATATTCCTCCTACTCATCCCCCCTCTGACTCTTTTATGCCTGTTATAAAGGTTCTTCAAAATGATGTCTTCTATGCCCTCTCTGGCCTCAATCCTCAGAAGGCTTATGGACCTGATGGAGTGTCTCCTATTGTCCTTAAAAACTGTGCCTACTTGCTGTCACCCTGCCTGGTCAAACTCTTTCGCCTCTGCTTGTCAACATCTACCTTTCCTTCTTGCTGGATGTATGCCTTCATACAGCCTGTGCCTAAGAAGGGTGACCGTTCCAGTCCCTCAAACTGCCGTCCTATAGCTTTTGAATCAATCCTTAATCGGAAGATTCAAAAGCACCTTTCCACTTCTGACCTTCTATCTGATCGCCAGTATGGGTTCCGCAAGGGGCGGTCATCCTTTCTTAGCCGTTTCGGTGAAACCTTTGCTATTGCGCTGGACATATCAAAAGCTTTTGATAGGGGCTGGCACAAATCTTTGCTTTCCATACTACCCTCCTACGGTTTATATCCTTCTCTCTGTACCTTTATCTCCAGTTTCCTTTCTGACCGTTCTATATCTGCTGTGGTAGACGGTCACTGTTCTTCCCCTAAACCTATTAACAGTGGTGTCCCAC
The DNA here is from genome assembly GCF_024679095.1 of Eriocheir sinensis. Classification (NCBI taxonomy): domain Eukaryota; kingdom Metazoa; phylum Arthropoda; class Malacostraca; order Decapoda; family Varunidae; genus Eriocheir; species Eriocheir sinensis. The sequence continues at coordinate 23,022,747 of NC_066518.1, forward strand.
AGGGTTCTGTCCTATCTCCCACTCTCTTTCTGTTGTTCATTGATGATCTTTCCAAAACGAACTGTCCTATCCATTCGTACGCCGATGACTCCACTCTGCATTACTCAACTTTTTTTGATAGAAGACCCACCCTACAGTAACTTAACGATTCAAGGCTGGAGGCAACATAACGCTTAGCCTCAGACCTTACGAGGCTGGGCGTTCTGTACCGTCTCCGCCAGACTCGCAGTAGTATCCTGGGTGTGTCACAACTACATTACGCTATTAGTAGCTAATCACAAGTCCCCATAATACCTACTAAAGCTGACCAGAGCCACCCACGAGCTGTGACGCTACCTTAGCTCCTCCTGCGCCAGGGCAAACGCCAGCCCTAAGACAAGCAGTTATCTAGGCTCCACCTCGTAGGGCATGTGGCCACCCTTTAGGCTCCTCCCTCATCCCCCTCGAAGACTGCACATAAAATAGGGAACCCGAGCAAAAAGAGACATTCAGAGGCAGACAGACAGAGCGAGAGAACAGCTGAACCAACAGAGTCCGCATACACAACAGCAGAAGCAGCGGCAACAGACACAATAAACCAAGAAACTAAAAGTCAAGAAACCAAGAACGAAGAAGTCAAGAAACTAAAAAACAAGAACTCAATAAACCAAGAAACAAGAAATCAAAAATCAAGAAACAAGAAGTCAAAAAACAAGAAACAAGAAACGAGAAGCAAGAAGCTCAAGAACCAAGAAGCAAGAAATATTGCAACAAGAAGGAAGAAAAGAAGTGTCAAGCTCAAGCCCTGCTCCTCGCTCGCTCCTCGCTCAAGCCGCTGACTTCTGTAATGTTCGTGAATAGAAGTGTGAACCAAAGAGGCTAGTTCGTGTGCGGCATTAAACTAGGAATTTTAGGCATTACATATCTTTAGGTTATTAGGTTTTATTATTTATGTTTTTTTTTTATGTGTGTTGTAGGAGCAGAGATTACTGTTTCCGTTTTCTATGTTGTGTTGTTGTGTTGTGTTATTGTGAGTTCGCGAATACACTCGCCCCGTTATACAAGGCTAGAGAAGTACCGTGCGTCTCTGAAAGATTCAATAGTTTAATAAATAGATTAGTGTATACATCTTTACATCTGAGGAGAGACAAGGCGAGGTATGTCAGGAGTCTCGCAGAGGACGTCGAGGGCCATTTAAATGCAGATGACCTTCGACCTGCTTACCGAGCCATGAAGAAGCTCCGCTCTAAGTCTCCCTCTCAGGTGAGCGCTATCCGAACAGCTGACGGCTGCCTTGTGTCGGACATAGATGGGCAGAGGGTTCGTTGGGCTGCGTACTTTGAGCAACTGTACATGGCGGACCCTCCACATGGGCAGCTTCCAGTTGCTAGGTTGCAGGTGGCGGATGCTGACCCACCCATTGACGAAAGTCCACCTCTCTGGTTGAGGTCAGAGAGGCTGTGGCCAAGTTGAGGGGTGGGAAGGCACATGGCGTCTGTAACATCAGTGGGGAGCTGCTCAAAGCTGGAGGTGAGGCCATGATCCGCGGGTTGCATGCGGTCTTGACTGTCGTATGGCAGTCCGGTACCATTCATCCTGACTGGAAGAGGGGGTTGATCGTCTCTATTTGGAAAGGGAAAGGTGACCGCCAGGACTGCAACAACTACCGTGGTATTACACTGTTCAGTGTGCTAGGCAAGGTGCTTCCCCACCTATTGCTGATGCGAATTCATAGCCAGCTGCTGAAGCTGCAAAGACCTGAACAGTCTGGGTTCACGCCTGGCAAGTCAACAACTGACCGTATCCTAGCGCTTCGTGTACTGGTGGAGCGCCGACGTGAGTTTCGACAGGGGATGCTTGCAGCCTATGTCGATCTCAAGAAGACGTTTGATTCAGTGTATCGTGAGCCACACTGGGATCTTCTGCGACTCCGTGGGATTCCTGCGAGGACTATTGGTCTGCTGACTGGCCTGTAATCTTGGACAGAGAGTGCTGTGAAATGTGGGGGAGGCTTGTCCAGCTTCTTTCCCGTGAATGCGGGAGTGAGACAGGGCTGTGTCCTTGCCCAATCGCTTTTCAACACTTGTATTGACTGGGTACTGGGCAGAGAGAGTGGACTAGTCATTGCGGAGCATCCATTGGCAATACCAGGGTCACTGACCTTCTTTTTGCTGATGATGCACTGCACGAGAAGGAGAAGCCCTTGGGACTCCAGGTCTCCTGGGCCAAGACCAAGGTACAGGTGTTTGGAGGCACTGCACGAGGAGGCGAAGCCCTTGGGACTCTAGGTCTCCAGGGCCAAGACCAAGGTACAGATGTTTGGAGGCTTGCTGGATGACACAGTATAGTCTGTTCATGCGTGTGGCGAGGACGTTGAGATCTCATAAAGTTTCACCTATCTTGGTAGCGTAGTTCACAACAACGGTGAGTCTGGCCAGGAAGTCTTACGACGGATTGGTCTGGCCCAAGGTGTCATGGATTCGCTCAACACGAGTATATGACGTTGTTGGTACCTGTGCAGAAGGACAAAGATCCGGATATTCAAGTTCCTTGTGCTCCCTGTCTTACTCTATGGTTGTGAGACATGGAAACTAAATGGGGACTTGGAGAGGCGGATTGATGCCTTTGGTAATAAGTGTCTACGCAGAATCATGGGATATCGCTGGAATGACTTTGCATAGTCCGTCAACGCGAACTCCGGCTATACGGGCACGTGGCACGTTTTCCGGAAGCTGATCCTGCTCATCGGGTTGTTTCTGTAAGAGACAATCTTGAGTGGAGGAGGCCAAGGGGACGCCCACGGAGTTCGTGGATGGAGCAAGTCGATAGATCCTGCCGGGAGGTACTCGGGTTGGGAAGGGGCCATGCATGGAGACTCGCCCGGAGAGACCCCCGGGCTTGGCGTAGTAGAGTGGGCGAGACGACGCGCCCCCCGGCGTATGCCCCCATTGATTGATTGATTGTATACATCTTTAAATATCCCAGAACTCACTTGGTTCGGCGTACCCAAGTAAGAAGGGTCAGGTTACAATACCTGATATTGATATAATCCGCGCGGAGCTGCTCAAAACTGGAGGTGAGGTTGATCCACAGGTTGTATGCGGTCTTGACTGCCGTATGGTAATCTGGTACCATTTCTACTTACTGGAAGATATGGTTGGTCGTCCCTATCAGGAAAGTGAAAGTGGACCGACAGGACTACCATAACCAGGCAAGGTGCTTGCCCAACTATTCCTGATGTGGATTCATAACCACCTGCTGAATCTGCAGAGACCTGAACAATCTGAGTCTACGCTTGGTAGGTCGGCAACTGGCCTTATCGAAGCTCTTCGCTTGCTAATTGAGCGTCAATGTGTATTTCGATAGGGGATGCTTGCAAGCCATGTCGATTTAGAGAAGGGGTTTGAGCCCGTGCATCACGAGACACTTTGTAATCTCCTGAGATTTGGCGGGATACCACCAAGGACAGCTGGTCTATTAACTAGCTTATACTCGAAGACATGAGAGTGATGTGAAGTGTGGCGGCGCATGCCTGATTTATTTCTCGGTAACGCGTGTGTAAGGAACGGTTGTGTCTCTTCCTCATTATGAATCAGTCTTTGCGGATCATCTGTGTGCAATACGAGGGTCACTGACCTTCATTTTGTCGATGATGCAATAATCTTTGCAGAGGCACAAGATGATCTGGTGATTGCTTTTGAGGGTCTGTACTAGGGGATGAAGCTCTTGGGACTCTATGTCTCCTTGCCCAAGGCTTGGTAGATAAAACCGTACAGACTGTTCATGCGCATGGGGGGTATAGATATACTGGGAAATTTCACATACCTTGTGGCGTACTTAAGATCGAAGGTGGTTTTCAACGCATGTGTATACTGAGTACTAGCCAGAGTTGTGAATCAGTCTTTGCAAATCATCTGTTTGCAATACAAGGGTCACTGACTTTTATTTTGTCGATGATGCAATAATCTTTTTAGAAGCATAAGATGATCTGGTGATAGATTTTGAGGGTATCTACTAGGAGATGAAGTTCTTGGGACTCTATATATCTTGACCAATGCCAAGATACAGGTGTTTAGAGACTTTTTAGGTAGAACCGTACAGTGTGTTTATGCGCATGGGGGACATTAATATTCTGGAAAATTTCATATACCTTGTGGCGTAATTCAGAACGAAGGTGGTCTTACGGGCCACGGTGTAATAGACTCACACAGCACGAGGGTATGGCGATGATATGGCACCCTTATAATAGGTATTAGCATAGGTGGGCACAATAACAGAAAACCTTATTCCCGATACCCGATAATAATAATGGAAAACCTTATCGGTGATAACCGATATTCGTTAACTGGAGACACAAATATAGGTGATAACCGATACCCGATACCCGATATAAATCCACAATTTCGATACTAGCTAGCGATAAATCCGATAGGCAAAAACGATACTATATTGATATTTCAAATAAAAAAAACATTGATGAATTCAAATTTTCATTATCTATATTTTTCAAAACTTACAAAACCTGAAAACCACACGTTGACTCGTACATATGGACGATAATACTAGAAACGTCTGAACCGGTGTTGTGTTATTTGGCGTTCCCACCGTCAAAAGCTGGAGCTTTTGTTTACAAACACTGGTATCTCGTGAACTGGCCCATCTCTACTTATTCAGTTATTCTAACTTATCACCATTAACACTTTAACAATCACTTCAGTAAAGAAGCACTGAAGCACTGGGAACCGGAACACTGGCACTCACTCCGTCACTCGAGTCACTGAGAGGCCACGCGCCACGCCGCCATGTGATGACACAAGCCGCTGGTTTCTGTTTGCGCTCTTTACAACGGGATCACAGATTTCAGGCAATGAATAATCATTTTTTTGGACAAAGTGAAATGATTTTTCTCTCTGATATAGAGGTTTTTGAGTCTAACAAAAAAAATAACCTACTATTTTAATGTTGTGATCTAAGTATGAAATATCTTCAAAGAACATATTTCATACCCCCGTTTTTTTCATACAACACCGGGCGCCCGGGCCACGCATGCGCAGTAGGGAGGAGACAACATTGTTTTTTTCTGAGAGGCGGACAAAAGTAGCGATTATCGCTAGTTTGGTTACAAAAGTAACGAAGAAACCGATATTTATATAAATAAGTAGCGGATGGCTGATAACCCGATTTTGTTATCAGGGATAAAGTATCGCGATAACGCCCAGCTATGGGTATTAGTCGCTCAAGGGAGAGGGTGTCAGGACGCGCCAAGCCCCTCATTGTCGCCAGGTTTGGTCTAAAAGTTTTACGGTGCATGTTCCTCACTGGTACTTCCACAGTCATCCTTCCTCTTCCCTTTTCTTTTCCTTCATTGGTGTTATTCTTATTTTATCTCTTGGTTCCAGTCATTGTTATATGTATGCAGCTGAGGTTCCCTTCCAACCAGCGTTCCCCCGCGCACTGAGGGTGGAGGCCGTCGGACGGTGGCCTTGAGTGGCGATGTGCTGTGACAAGAGGCGACAGCTGAGTTGTGAAATTCACTAGAATGCATTGCTATGTGATTATTATACATTATTCACTGCAATAAAACACACAGTAATGACTCCCAGCCGCTACACCAACACGCGGGATATTAATTTTAAATATGTTCGCTAGGGGTATTTAAATTTGCGGTAGACAAAAAAATCACCGTCACTCGATGACTCTAAGCCAGTAGATGTTGGGGCAACATGTAATTCAATTTCGTATATTTTCAATTATTATTTTAATATTCGACGGCGTACTCTCCCCTTAAGTCGCTTATGCTCCCTGTCTTACTCTATGACTGAGACATGGACACTGAAAAGTGACTTGAAGAAGCGGATTGATGTCTTTGGTAATAAGTGCCTACTCAGTATCATCTGATATCTCTGGAATCAACTGTGTCAAGCCATCGATCATTCTATGAGATTGCATAGCCCGTGAAGGCCATCTCTAGATATACGGGCACGTGGCACGCTACTAACGAGCAGACCCTGCTCACCAGGTTGCTTCTTTAAGAGACAACCCCGAGTCGAGGAGGCCGAAGGGTTTCCCAAATAGTCGTGGATTGAGCAAGTCGATAGATCTTGGCCTGGGATAATTCGGATGGGAAAGGAACCTGCATGGAGGAGCCCTTGGGTTTTGGGTCGTAGGGTGGGAGAGGTGATACACCCCTCGGCGTATACTCCCATTGATTAATTAACCTGAGGACCTCCTGTCAAGACATCGACGAATCATTGTCCTGTGCCCCAATAATCAATACAATATTCAGCATCAACAGTTGGTTGAAGAAGCTGCATGACAACGAAAGCGTTGTTTTCATCGATATTTGGGATTACTTTCTTGAGAGTCCTCACTTGTTTAGTGACTATGGCCAGTCGGATAGGCGGGTCTCTAAAGATTGCTAAACAAGACAATTGGAAGTTACTGGGGAAAAATGCATGCAATTGAGCCGTAGTGTCAACACGACACATAAGAACGAATGTGACCAGAAACATGTTCATTATATGAAATTCTACATTTCGAAGAAAAAAAAACAGGACTTAGCTAACTATCCAAAAATTGACGATTTAGTGCTTATATTGCAGTAGAAGAACCAGACGAGGCAGCCATTACTGGAACCTGAGTCAAGTTTGCAGATCTAGCATCTGAACAGTCTCTTTCAGGATAACAAAACTTTCGCAAAAAAAAAAAAAAAAAAAAAAAAATCTCGTTTACGTGGAGATAATCATCCATAATAATAATAAATTAAACATGTAAAACTGTGTACAGACCCCCCCCCCCCCCAAAAAAAAAAAAGCAGCCAACGATTCTGCCCTCTACAGCTATATTCACTCTGTTATACAATGCAATAATGTAATAATATTTAGGGACTTTGACTGTCCTAACGTTGACGGGGTATAGTGACTGAAAACCAAATGATTTATTTCTCACGCCGGTCATAATGCAACCAACGAGGAAAAATAATATACTGGCTCAGGTACTAGTGAGGGACCCTAAAGTGGCTGCAATCAGCAATCAATTAATGTGGGTAAACAAAGATGGGCGCGTCACCTCGCCCACCTTACGATGCTAAGTTTGGGGGTTCTCTCCATGTAGACTCCCTTCTCATCCTGAGTACCTCCTGGCAGGATCGATCGACCTTTTATATAGGTGCTGCCTATAGTGCGGGTAGGCTATTATGAGGGGATTCTTGGGCGACCCAAGCCCATTAGTGGCGGAGGCGAATTTTATTCATAGTGGATGCCGTGATATTTAACTCTAGCTTGGCCCATGCTGCCACCCGGTGCTTCTGACCGAAGTGTCTGAAGTTAGGGTTGACTGAAGCAGGTGGATAATTGTTAACCGCTCGGCGATTGTTTGGAAAATCAGCGTGTTTCGGCAGGACTCAAACTTAGGTCCACGCGCTCACCACGGCTCGTCCACGAACTCCGTAGACGTCTCCTTGGCCTCCTTCACACAGATTCGTGTCTTACAGAGACAATTAAATGAGTAGAGTCGGCTTCTGGTTAGCGTGCCGCATGCCAAATAGTCGGAGTTGGCGTTGACGGACTATGCGGGTAAAATATGAGGAACCAGCCTCACGGAGTAGTCGCCGGTCTGACACAGTCAATTCAGCGATATCCCGTGATTCTGCGTAGACACTTATTTCCAAAGGGATCGATACGTTTCTCCAAGCCCCTATTCAGTGTATATATTTAACAGCCATGGAATAAGACAGGGTGCACAAGCGACTTGAAGTTCCGGATCTTTGTTGTCTACACACGTATCGACAACTCCATATACTCGTGTTGAACGAGTCCATTGCACAGTTGACCAAGCCAGTCCGCCGTAAGACCTCCTGGGGAGACCCACCGTTGTTCTGAACTAAGCTACCACAGTATGTGAGATTTTCCAATATCTCATTACAATCGCGCCACGCATGAACAAACTATACCGTTTCATCTAGCAAGCCACCAAAAACTTATAGCTTTGTTTTGGCCCCTGAGGACTCTAGGGCTTCGCCTTCTCGTGCTGTGCCCTGAGAGACATCACCAGAACCTCCAGCGACTCCTATTACGTATTGCATCATCGGTAAAATCATCATCGGCACCGCTGCACTTGACTACCTACTCAAACTCATCCCTATACTGTCAAAGTTCAAGAGTTAACCAACATCTTCATTCTTTGATTCCTTACACTGGTAAACTCTGGAACCGCCTTCTTTCGTCTGTATTTCCTCCTGCCTATAACTTGACCTCTTTCAAGAGGAGAGAATCAAGACTCTTCTCCATCCGAAATTGACCTCTCTTTTGGCCACTCTTTACTTTTTTTCTTTTGCAGCGATTAGCGGGCTTTTTTCTACACTCTTTTTTGTTGCCCTTGAGCTGCTTCCTTTCCTGAAAAAAAGTCAGTAACCCTGGTATTGCCAATAGATGCTCCACAACGCCTAGTTCACAACTCTGCGTAGTACCTAGTCAATATATATGATGAAAACCGATGGGGCAAGGGCACAGCCCCGCCTCACTCCTGTGTTCAAGGGAGAGAAGCTGGAGAAGACCATCCCCCTTACACATCACACTTTGTCCAAGAATACAGGCCAATCAGCAATAGTCCTTACAAGAACCCCTCCGACTAGCAGGATATCCCATAGTGCCTTGCGATGCACTGAATCAATCGCCTTTTTGAGATCAATATAGCCTGTAAACATCCCCTGTTAAAACTGACGTCGGGGCTCCATCACTACGCGAAGAGCTTCGAAAAGGTCATGTGGTAACTTACTAGACGTGAATCCAGACTGCTCAAGTCCATGCAGCTTAAGTAGTTGGCTGTGAATCCGCTTCAGCAATAGGTGGGCAAACACCTTGCATGACACGGTGACAAGTGTAATACCACGGTCGTTGTCGCAGTCCTGACGGTCCCCTTTCTCTTTTCAGTTAGAGACGACCAACCACCTCTTCCAGTCAGGAGGAATGGTGCCAGATTGCAATACGGCAGTCAAAACCACATACAATCCAAGGTTATGACCTCACCTCCAGCTTTGAGCAGCTCCACACTGTTTTTACAGACACCAGGTGCTTTTCCATCTTTCATCTTGCCACAGCCTGTCTGACCTTGTCAAGAGGCCAGGGGTGATTGGGCTTTTTTCGATGGGTGGATCAACACCCGCTACCTGCAATTCAGGAACTAGAAGCTGCCCACTCTGAGGGTCCGGCGTGTACAACTGCTCAAAGTAATCAGCCCAACGAGCCCTTTGCCCATCCATATCCGACACGAGGCAACTTTAGTCAGATCAGTCACATGCTGTTCGGATAGCGCTCACCTGAGAGCAAGACTAGGAGCGGAGCTTCTTCAGACACAACACACACACACACACACACACACACACACACACACACACACACACACACAGAGAGAGAGAGAGAGAGAGAGAGAGAGAGAGAGAGAGAGAGAGAGAGAGAGAGAGAGAGAGAGGCTCGTTAGGCAGGACAGAGGTCAATCGCATTTATTTAGCTGTTTATATATATATATATATATATATATATATATATATATATATATATATATATATATATATATATATATATATATATATATATATATATATATATATATATATATATATATATATATATATATATATATATATATATATATATATATATATATATATATATATATATATATATATATATATATATATATATATATATATATATATATATATATATATATATATATATATATATCTATATATAGTTCTGGTCTCTCAATTACAGGAAGGATATTTGATTATTAGAGAGAGTTCGGCAACGTGCTATGGGAATGATTCCACCCAAAAGGGCTCGCCCGTATGAAGAACGACTGAAGTGAATCAGCAATTTTACGCTGATAAAGAGTCGTTTACGGGGAGCCAGTTTTTGACGATGGAAACGATATGCTTACTAAGGAATGTGATTCGGGTATTCAAATATCTGGAGAAGTTCAGTAACCTCGATCATCCTATTTTTTTTACGGAGACACTAATCAACTCTATAACTAAAACAACGGTCTACCTACAATAGCGAGGCGACTTAATGCAGCTTAATGCAGCATCTGGAGTTTCTTCTTACAAAAATTAATCAGCCATTGAAACAGCCTTTCTGCAGATGTAGTATGTGTAGAAATCATGAACTGTAATATAAATCACATCGACTGTTACTTCACTGGAGGATAATTAAATGGAACCTACCTAACGCGATACTTTGATCTGCTCTGCAAACAGGAGGTGACTGTCGAGCATGATATTAAATCACTAGATCAGGCGGTAGGCGGTGGCTGAACTGGTATCGTACTGGGCCCACATTCACCGCGTGATGAACGACGCGGGTTCGAATCCCCACGCTACCACCTCGGATTTTTCAGTCACCGCCGAGTGGCTTAAAACTACCCATATGCTGTCCTGAAGACCACCCATCAACCCGGACTCTAGAGGAAGCCGTCCAAGCGAATCAAGAACGAGTTCCGGGGGGCAGCATGAGCCAATGCAAGATGGCGCCACTATAAACACTCGCCTGCGCCAGAACATGCTGGGCCGACCATCAGGCCCCACCTGAAAGAAGCCTTGGGCCGACCATCAGGCCCCACCGGGAAGATGCCTACCGGCGCAATAGTCAGCAACGTAAAAACAAAAACAAAAACAAAAAACAATGAGCCAATATGCTTCCTGTTTCCTACCTTTCCATGCTTCCATGTTTCCATATTTCCTCCTTCTCCTCCTCCTCTTCCTCCTCGTCTTCTTTCTCCTTTTCCTCTTCTTCTTCTTTCTCCTCCTCCTCTTAATCCTCTTCCGCTTCCTTCTTTTCCGCCTCTTCCTCCTCCTCCATTTCCTCCTTCTCTTCCTCTTCCTTCTTCAAACTTAGCCAGTGTTCTTCAACCTTAACAGTTGTAAGGGTATGTATTCGCTTTGGGCTCATAAATAGTAATAATACATACTACTTGAGCAGGGAACCATTACACGTCGTATAGGAGGAAATAGACCCCATGATCTTTATCAACAGTGACTTGCAACATTCAACTCATTATAATTCTTACTGCAAAAAAGTTAATTGCATTCTCTTGTTTAGAGGGAGAAACTTTGTATGACGCCGGGAGTAATGTTGTTCTTGTATAAATTCACTGGCGGGACATCAACTGGAATGAACATTTATGTTCTGCTTAATTAGTGAAACTATACGGATAATGAATTGCTTGAAAGAGTACAGCGACACGTTACAATAATTATGCTATCATCGAGGACTCAACTTTATGAAGAAAGACTCAACTTCTTTACGCTGGAAAAGAGACGGGCACCAGGCTAAACTTTTCTGCAGGTCACTCACTCAAACGGCTGACGAGTGGATGTAAATCAATAAGGTGGGCAGACTCCTAATGAGAGAAAAGGATTTATGCTGCTTGCCTGCCTCCTCCTCCTCCTCCAAAGATTGCTCACTCCCTATATGGGGGAGCACGGGCCTTTGCCGACAGACCGTCTCTATCGGCGATCGAAATCTAGCCGACCAAGTCGGTCCGTCGACGAGGTCTGGCGTGTCTCTGCTGCCTGCCCATCTGTTTCCACTTTTATATGTTTCCCCCTCTTCCTCCTCCTCGTCTTCCTCTTCCTCCATCTCCGCCTCCTTTTCCTCCTCCTCCTCCTCCTCCTCCTCCTCCTCCTCCTCCTCCTCCTCCTCCTCCTCTTCCTCATTTTCCTTCTCCTCCTCCTCCTTCTCCGCCTTCCATTTATCGTGCTGTTCCTCTTCCTAGCCCTTAACTCTTTCGAAATAAGTTGTTGACCAAAGATATTGGAAAGATAGTGTGAGACAGCGGCAGAAAATTGTGACACAGAAGGAAAGAGATAGGGGCACAAAAGAAACTTTGGGGAGTGGGAACGGGAAGACACCGAGAGCAAGCAAGGGTGCGCGCGCGCGCGCGCGCGTGTGTGTGTGTGTGTGTGTGTGTGTGTGTGTGTGTGTGTGTGTGTGTGTGTACTACTTCTACTACTACTACTACTACTACTAATAATAATAATAATAATAATAATAATAATAATAGGTTTACTTATGCAGCTGTTCAGCTGAAAATATACACGTTAAAAGTACAATGTCGAAATATAATAAAAAAATGAAAAGTACAGTATGAAAGGGGTACCTATAGGGGGTCTGTGGTTTACATTGTGGGAAAGTTGTGATGAAATAGAAGAGGGCGGGGGTGGAGGTGGGGTGGTGGAATGCAGTGCTTTGGTGCGGTAGGAGGCGGTGTGGTCTTCCGGGTGGCGGGTCAGATGTTAAGCCCCAGGTCAACCCCAGGTCAAAGAGGGTCAGGTAGCAGCTGATGGCGGGGGTGCAGGTAGAGGCGATATCGGCCGTCACTCAGCTTAGCGTTGACCTGCTAATCCATGCAGCCGGCGATACAAGATAGGAAGAGACGGGCCAAGTGGTAGTAGGCGTGGGAACGTCTATCGTCTGCACTGCCTTGTATGATGAGCGGCGTGCTGATTGCCCCATCCATGGTCCCACCTGAGTGACGAGCCTCAACATTGCACTGCACCTGAACCGACTTCTCCCAGCCGCATGATGGTAAGGCTGGTGCAATACCCTGGGGCGTCGGCTGGATGGTAAGGACGCGTCGGCGTCACACAAACGTTTCTTACAATTTTGGGTTTTTGATGAAATGGGAGAGGGAGAAGCTGGGGAAGGGGGAGGCCAACAGGCTGGCCCCGGGCTACTCCATTCGGAGCGCCGTGACCCACGTCTGACCTCTGTCAGTTCTGGACCACAAGTGTGTGTGTGTGTGTGTGTGTGTGTGTGTGTGTGTGTATGAGAGAGAGAGAGAGAGAGAGAGAGAGATGTGCCAAAAATAATATGTGGTGAAAATGCGATAGGGAATAATGTCTGGCATGATTATGATTTAATTTGACGGATAAATGATATATATCCAAAATAAGGTTTTAGTCTCCTCGATATAAAGCGGGGACTATCGACATACACTGTTTTACATATATATTACACACACACACACACACACACACACACACACACACACACACACACACACAATATATAAGATGGCGCCACTATAAACACTTGCCTGCGCCATGACGGGCTGGGGCCGACTTCCATCCAGGCCCCTCAAGAGAGCCTACCGGCGCTACAGGCGTACACGTAAAACACACACACACACACACACACACACACACACACACACACACACAGGCGTACGCGACGACCAATACCCCGTAGCGTAGTTGTTGGCAAGATCAACTGAAAACAGAAATATTAAATAGTATACTATAGTCTGTTTCAACAGGATATTACAGGCGGCTACACCCCCTCACGCACTTGTATATTGACTGGCCAAGTGGCAGCCAGTCACCACGCCGGAAGTTTGTTGGCCAAGGAAGCTCTCTCTGTGCTCACATTGCCTTGCAGTGTTATGGGATACATGAACAAAAAATATTTGTACACCTCAATATCACCGTGAAATATTAACTTAACGCAATTTCACCTTTGAACATGTATACTGCCTGAAGTGGGGTTATGATGAGACAAAAAACAACAGCCTTAAGTACACTGTTAACTTGAATATCGATAGAAAGATAAACTTTTTAACGTATAACAAAATATCATTTTTCATATGATATCTGCGAGAAAAATAATTTGTTTTGTATTATTGAATGAATGTTATAGATAATGACTCAAGGATGCCAATGATACAAAGAAAACACAGGTAATTCCAGATAATATTAGAAAATTAAGGTAGCGCTATCGTCGAGAGTACATGTACATATTAAAAATAATAAATGAAAAAATATCAGCAGCTAAGATTTCAAATTAATAGGATATATTCAGTGATGATTCTACTTCATTCTAAATGCATAGTTGAATAAAGAAATGCATGGTGTCATGCAGTGCCATGACCGCATGACAAAATTTATGAAAATCATGACACAGCCAATATTATGTACATGTATGACAGAAAAATACTTATGTATGTGTATACTTATTTGATAGCCTAGTTCTTGTATACAATTATTTTTTTAAACTCCACATAATTCATGAAATGTCGCCAGTGTTTGAGCATGCATGACCGCTCATTAAAAAAAAAAACATGCATTTTACCCCATCTTGCACGCCTGCTATTTACTTTTGAATAAAAGCATCCCATATGATTGTTGTATCCATCATCTGGAACAAACATGCCGAAGCACAAGGAAATATATTAAGTTTTGAATTTTCCACGATTTTCTAGAAGTAAAAAATAAATCATGGTTTGAGATATCGCCATTTAAAGTTTTATAATCTCTCTCTCTCTCTCTCTCTCTCTCTCTCTCTCTCTCTCTCTCTCTCTCTCTCTGTATATACACATTTTCAATGATTTCCATATATTTCATATATCAACTTATAAATATAATCATCACAAAGAGTCATCAAATTATTTCAATATTTACTAATATTTATAGTGGGGATATCGTCATGGGGTAGCAGTATTCAAACCACTCAAATGTGCCTTTACCGGTAACTCTAATTTACCTCATTGCTGAGGGTCATCAAAAAGTTACTTCACAGGATTTTTTTTTCTTTCTAGCCAGCAGCTGGCACTTCCCCTCCCTCCATAGCATTTCCTCACCAATCACACTTGCCTAGGGCAGATCACCGCCCCTAGGAACATAGGTTTCTGCTTGGTGGGAGGGAGGGAGCGTTATTAGGCTTTCCAAAAAGCTCTAGATACCCGGTGTTGCCAGCTCCACCGTATGTGAACATTTTAAAGAGCGGAAAAAGGAATAATAGCCCGTACATACCCAGGAATACAGGCCGATGGCGCGTAAGTGGGTTAGACCCCTGTCCCTTTAAACGGCCAAAAGAAGGTGACAGAGTAGAGATACGACATTTTTTTTTCTTGAATATTTTTGGATAATTTTAGCATGCAAATATGCAGTAATTGCTGACAGGGTAAAATATAGATTTCTCACCTATGCTCGACCATAGCGGTACCTTAAGACCATTGCAGAGTCACTACGAGAGCTAATCATAATCATAATCATAATCAGGAGGAAAAAAGAGGAGGCGTGGCCGCCTGTAATATCTTGTCGAAACAGACTTTAGTAGGTGGAGAGGGAGGGATACTTTTTTTTTTATGTTTTGTTCACCCAACAATGAGTACTTTGTACTGGGTGTCTATCGGGAGGGTGGCCCGACTCCAATGTATGTGTTAGTGTTAGTTAAAATTCAAGCAGTACCTAAAGATCAAACACAATGCAGCACCTACCTCTTTCAGGGATGTTGGGGGTGCCGGCAGGCGATCGCGAGTCAGGGACCTTATCATACCATAGTAAACAAAACACCTACACACACACCCACACAAACCCACACCCACCCACCCACCCACACACACACACACACACACACACACGCTCCACCTATAAGCCCCTTTCTGAGTGACCACCGATACCGCCTCTACGTGCTCTCAGGCCACCTGCTGCTACCTGACCCAGCATCTTGACCTGGGGATGACCTCGGATTAACACCTACTCGCCTTCCAGAAGAGGATTACCTTCCCGCCTCATTGCTCTACCACACCGCACTCCAACACCTCCTCACCCCTCAAACATCATCACAACTTTCCCTCCGTTACTGTAAATTACCTACCCCCACACCCCATTCATATTTGTACACTTTGTAATCTTAATATGTATATTTTCAGCCTAACGGCTGCCATCTCCGAAATAAACCGATTATTATTATTATTATTATTATTATTATTATTATAATATACATCTCGTGCCCCTGACCTCACACGGTCAAGACACGGCTCGGCGCTCTCACAGCAGCCCGGGGTCAGTCTGTTGGCCCCTATTCCCCCCTTCACTCCTTCCGTAGCTGTAAGCCCTCATCACTCCACTAACAAGGACCACACCTGCTAAAGTTGAACAGTGTACGTACGCAACAGTGACCATCCTGTACATTTACGAGTGACATACGTGTGTGCGTGCGTGCGTGCTGCAGCTGCCAGTGTTGAATAATGTGCGCCCCAGCCACCCATCGCTACCGCCCTTGTGACTTGCTTAAACTAAGGCGAGGGAGCGGCTACCCTCCGACGGACGTTATTACACGCCTGAAAAACACCAAACTCTTCTGCAATCGAAGCAGAAGGAGAGGCAGACGAGTGGCGAGAAACATCTCTGTCATCATTACGAGAGTGAGACAGAACATTCCAGTGGCGGAGGAGTACAAACATTGTGAGGTGCCGCGAGCGTGGTATAGTTTGCCCTCTTTACTCCTCTCCAATGTGACCTCCCTTAGCAACAAGATCGAGGAATTAGTGGTGACGGCCAGGTCCACTGGTGCTGTTGTGGTGGCCATCACGGAGGCGTGGCAAATAGTTCCTGAGATCTGCAACATCGATAACTATGAACTATATAACCATCTCAAGACTAATAGGAGAGGAGGGGGAATGGCCTTGTACTGCCGCTCCGACCTCACTCCTTCACACCTTCAGGTCGACACCCCCGAGGGAGTGGAGGCCCTGTGGGTGAGGGTCACACCAACCCGCCAGCCTCGCCACACTGCCTCCATCATCTGCTGTGTGGCAACCCCCCCCCCCCCCACGCGCCCACTGCACAGCTGCTGGTTGCCCACATCATCGACACAGCTGACGCGCTTCGAGTGAGATTCCCCTCTGCCAAGTTGGTCATCTGTGGGGATTTTAACCGCCTAAACGTCAGCGACACGATGCACCAACTGAATCTCACTCAGGTCGTTAATTTCCCCACCCTCCAAAAAGCTACTCTCGACCTCATCATGACCAACCTGAGCCAGTAGTACTCTCCCCCCCAGCCTCTCCCCCCCATGGGACTCAGCGGCCACCTGTCAGTCCTGTGGGAACCGGTTCACACCACCTCACTGCCTCAGTCATCCTCCGCCAGGTCATTCAGGCCCCCGATTGACTCGGCAATCAGACGGTTCGGGCAGTGAATTACGCAACACCCCTGGACTGAAGTAACAAATGAGCCAGACGTCAACCACAAATGGGAGCAGTACCAGCACACTATTACCAGCACCTACCACACCTTATTCCCCTCAAGACGTTCCCAGTCCATCCATCTGACGCCTCCTGGATCAGCCTCACCGTCAAGAGGCTCATCTCGCAGAGAAACAGGGCCCACAACACAGACCCAGCCCGCTACAGACAGCTCAGGAACAGAGTCATCAGGGAGATCAAAGCCGCAAGAGCAAACTATTATCCAGAAAAAATACACCGTCTTAAACAGGACAACAACAGACAGTGGTATCACAAGGTCAGGTCTCTTTGTGGACTCGGCAAACATTCACCCTCCTTACCTTGCACTTCACATTTATCACCTGACCGAGCGGCCGAGGAGATAACTACCCATTTCGCGGGTATCTGTCAAAGTCTCCCTAAACTTGATCTCACTGTCCTCCCCACTTACCTACCATCCCCCTCCCCACCCCCCTCCGTCCAGGAGGTTGATGTTTTCAATAAATTAAATAAATTAAGGACGCACAGAGTTACCACGCCCACTGACCTCTCAATCAAAATGTATAAGGAATTTGCCCCTGAACTTGCCACCCCCATTTGCTCCATAATAAATGCTTCACTTGAACAAAACACTTGCCCTAGCGACTGGAAAACTTCCCTTTTCACTCCCATCCCCAAAATTTCCAGCCCACAGTCCCTTAATGACCTAAGGCCAATCGCCATCACGCCCATTCCCAGCCTCATTTGTGAAGATTTTATTTTTAACTGGGCTTTTGATGATATTAGTAGCCTCATAGACATCAAACAATTTGGCAACATGAAGCGCTCTTCCACCACTCATTGCCTGGTCAGCTTTCTAGATTTCATACACAGCCACCTGGACAAACGAGACACTTCCCTTGCCCTTGCTTTTGTCTACTTCAGGAAAACATTTGACCTTGTAGACCACACTGTTGTCATTACTAAGGCCATTGAGCTGGGGCTTCACCCTAATATTGTATCGTGGCTGACTGATTTCCTCAGTGCACGCCAGCAAATACTTCGCTCCCAGGGCTCGGTCTCCCCTCCTCTTGAGCTGACGTGTGGCGTCCCGCAAGGCACTAAAATTGGTCCGCTTTGCTTCTTGGTGCTCATTAACGACTATCTCATGGACACACCCCATCGCTGGCAATATGTTGACGACAGCATCTTGGGCGTCCCCGTTAACAACAGGGATCCAGACTTTGCACCTCTTCAAGCGTCGCTCGACAACCTTAAGGCATGGACGGTTGACAACAGTGCTACTATGAACCACACCAAGAGCATGATGATGCACGTTTGCACGTCCAAGAGAGATGTGCCACCTCCGCTGCTGTCAATTGGCTCACACCACCTCCAGGTTGTCCAGTTCACCAAACTACTCGGCATCACTGTGGACAACCAGCTCCACGTCTCCAACGCCGTCAGAGCAGCCTCCTACAAACAGTACATGCTGCGTAGACTTAGGACGCTGGGGGCACCGGCTGCTGAGCTGTGCAGTATTTACTCATCATTCATACTGCCAAAGCTCATGTATGCCTCCCCGGCGTGGTCATCGTCCCTTACCCTCACCCAACAACAGCAGCTTGAGAGGGTTCAAAAGAGGGCATTCAGGGTCATTTTAGGCCCTGACTAACACACCTACGACAATGCCCTGACCACCCTGAGTCTCCCGAGGCTCTCTGACAGGCACCAGGACGCCCTCAGAAAATTCGGCATCTCCCTGCTTCACCATCCTCGCCACCGCCACCTCCTGCCACCCGACGCCCCTCCCCCACCCGCTTCACCAGGCACCACAACATACTCACCCCCTTCAGAACGCCGCGAACCGACCGTTACAAACGTAGCGCAGTGCCCGCGATAGTGCGGATGATAAACAATGCCCAGTGACAGTCAAACCCAAAGGGCCGCGGTGGAGATTAGCACCTCGCCGCTACCCTCTAAGTGCCCCCTTCACACCACCCTCCCTCTCCCTTATGTCTCTATGTTTAGCTCTCCCAAACCACCCCCCACCCTCTCCTTCCCTCTAGTATAGCCTATTTACTATTAGTTTATTGTATTTTTAATTTGTACATTTTCAGCCTAACGGCTGCCATACATTAATAATCCTGTTATTATTATTATTATT